>NC_133109.1:11404155-11573408 GCF_022965805.1 Primulina eburnea | reverse complement strand
TTTGTCTGTTTTGTTTTGTGGGTTTTTTGTTTTTTTTTTGTTTTGGGGGTTAGTTTGGGCTCTAGTGCAAGTGGGAGATTGTTAGAGTAGGTGCCCGTCGAGCCAAGTGTTGGCCGAGTGTTCACAATGAAACTCTATGTATAAGCAGTCTTTATTTTAATAATATTTGAAATTATTATTTTGGCAAATCTTTATCTGTATACCCATGCTAGCTGCATAGATAAAGCCCTTGAATATACAAATAGTAGAAAGAATATGAGATGCTCATATGATGAGTATCATGAAACTCATATTTGTAATACTGTATATTCTAAACGGTTCCTAGTCGATTCAGCCGCCACTAAGAAGGATATAGGCCGCTCGAGTTAGAGACTAGTATCTGCGATGTGAGTACCATGTTTCATTGGTAGGGGACATTGTGATGTCCGAACATGCAGATAGGTGCTCCTTGTAGAGTGCACTGAACAACCCTCCATAAAAGGACTTTCCAAGTGGTTCTCACTTATCGAGTGGAAAAGTCCTGGTTTATGGTTGTACAGAATTAGTCCTTATGACCCGGGACAACATTGAGACTCTATGTGCTAGAATTACACTTTGACTTGTTTACCGACTCTCATGGGGTCATTAGGTGGCAAGGTTGGGTGTTCTGTCGAAACACATAGGAGTCGATGCATTGTAGTCGGGGATTCACCGCTTACCTTCGGGTATGGATATCCTATGTGTTATCATGTGTATGTAGATCGAAATCTCTGGCCAGAGTATGGTTGTAATTATGAAAGGTGTTTCATAGATTACACCATTGATGCAACTACGACATGACACATAGTATCGATTCATTGACAACTCTCGATAAACCAATGGTTGTCGAATCGATCGGGATATATGAGTTGAAGGGACCGTACTGTACGCTAACCATAATAGAATGGTTCTTGCAGGCACTATCATGTGATACCTAGGGAATCACGTAAGCGATGCTGCTAGGCGTTTAACGTGATTGGTTGGGTACTATCAGACTTGAGTTCTGACGTTCTTAATATCAAGGAGTTGATAATTAAGAATGGAGCAATTGGGGTATGCTCGTATAAGGACATGTTTAGTCCGAATCACATGGAGATGTGAACCCACGGCTAGTTGTATCAATGAACCATTGAGGGCCACACAAGTGCTAGCTTTGTAAATCCCGATGAGAAGTAAAAATAGTTCAATGTGTTGAACGGCTTATAAAGGAGTTTATAAGCGTAAGTAAAATTAGAAGTATGACTTCTATAAAGGAGAAAATAGTTCAATGTGTTGAACGACTTATAAATGAGTTTATAAGTGTAAGGAAAAATAGAAGTATGACTTCTATGAGAGAAATGTAAATTTTGATTTATGGAAGTGTTCCTAAATTAAAATTTGGCCAAGAGAATAATGTATTTGAAAATTGTGATTTTCATAAACATTATTATGGACTAAATAAATTAATTCAAGTGTTGAATTAATTAAACACTAGTGGACCTAGTAGAGTCCAAATAATTAAATTAATTCAAGTGTTGGATTAATTAAATAATATTGAATCTTGTAGAGCTCAATTAAAATAATTATTTAAACTAGTGGGACTTGAGTAAATTCAAGTAATGTTTAATTAGTCTCAAATATGTTTGAGATAATTAAATTTAGTCCAAAGTTTTTAATTTGATTAAAAACTATATTATATGCATGCATGGGAGGTGAAGAGTTGGGGAATACTTTTGATTAAAATAATGGTTGGCATGCAACTTTTTGGATCAACTTTTTGCAACCCCAAGACTAGACTCTCCTCCCTCATTTTTACATCCCTCATGGCCGAAACCTCACCTCCAATTCTCTCCCAAGATTTTTCTCCATTTTGTTCTTCAAATTGTTGAAGAATAAAATACTTCTCTTTGATAAATCTTCTTGTTTTTCTAGTGCAAAACAAGAAGGGATTTACCTAGTTAGTGGTGGGCTTGATTTTGAAGGAAAGAACTCAAAGAAAAGGAGGAGCTTGTAGATTTCTTCATGCCATTCAAGAGCCAAGTTGTTTACAACTTGGTTGGTGCCATCATCAATCTCTTGAGATTGATAGGTAACGATTTTCTAACACCCTATGAATGTCATTATGTGTGTTTTTGTATTTGTTGCACAAAGAAATGGGGTGGCCGAAATTTTCCTCATAAAATTCGATTTTTGTGCTTCCGTTGCGTTTCCGGCCACCGTAACCGGTCCGCTTTCAAGTGGTATCCGAGCTATGGTTACGTTTTTGTGTAGCAAATACAATATATATTATGTTGAGATCGATTTCTAACCGCATGAGTGTGTTTTTGCAACAAATCGAGGGCCGTTTTTGGGGAAAATTCGGGCAGCAAGTTGCTGCCCGTGTCGGGTAGCTCGGGCAGCCCGAGGGGCAGCCCGTTTCGGGCAGCTAGGGCAGCCCAAGGGGCTGCCCGAACAGCCCCATCATTTTAAATAAAAAAAAAAATTTTTTGGTAAGTTGGCCGGAATCCGGCGACGGAGCTCCGGCGACGGCGATGACGACTAGGGTTTTCAAAATGTGTTTTGAAATATCAAAGTGTCATGGGCCTTGAATTGTTGGGCCATTGGATGGCTAACATGTTTGTGATTTTAAATGGGCCAAAATGTTTTTGGTGAAAAATAAGTTTTTGGGCCCTTAAGTTTAAAATTACAAAAGTTGCAAATTTTTCTCATGAAATAAATAATTTAAGTTGGACTTTAATTATTTATAGTAAATGGTGATTTACAAGAAATTCGGTTATAAATAAATTAATTTGAAAGTAGACAAAGGTGTTTGTATACTTTGTTAATTTAGTTTATAATCGTGGCGGTTAGTGATTGGATCAAGATATATAATATTGGATCAATTAATTATTGTGATAATTAATTGATGGTGTATGATATGTGATATTATGCATGAAGGATGATCAAAAGCCCAAGCCCAATTTGCTAGGTGTATGCTAGGATATTTTGTGTTGAATGATTGTAATAATTATCAAATTTAAAGTGGGCTTGGTTTATGGCCCGTTCCCACCCCATGAGATGTATCCCTATTTGCCATGGATATTTATTTGTAAATATTAGTATAGTGGATGATCAAGATTGGAAGATGGTGGCCATGATGATTATGAAGATCGAAGACATGTAAATATTGGAAGCCAATGTAATAGTTGCATTTGCATCCCGTGCATTTCCCTAGGATTGGACCTAGGCCCGTGTTTAGCTCACACGGGCCATTAGTATTGGGGCGATTGATCATCCTTGTCTTGTTTACTGTTTATAATATATGCATGATATGTTATAAATAATGAGTATGTGCGTTATTATTATGATAATAACAAAGTTGCATGAATCCGGCAAACATACGATCAAACATGGCGAGCTTTTAAAATAAAATTAATGATGAGACCTTTCAAAACTAAAAACCCTCATTTTGAATAAGATTCAAAATTAATATCAAGCCCGAAAAGGGGAATTATAAATTTGTTTATAATTTCCTTGTCTTCCATCGACAATGGGTGCATGATGAACGCTACCCGTACTCGGGGCTCGGCTCATATTATTGGGGGAGCTTTGGGTGCCGGAAAGCTGTGACATCCATTGACATGGTGATGTGAACTACGTGGAACTCCCATGATTTCGGCTCATATTATTGAGGGAACTCATGGCGACCGTCCATTAAGGTTCAACATCGATGGGTAAGGCTTGACACGTGAAGATGAACGACGTCATATTATTGGGTCCTAATCAAACGTGAGACAAAAGTTTACGTAGAGGGTTGCATTGTGATGCAATTGGAAACTACCTTTTAGTAATTGTGATTGGCTGATATTATTCGGGATCATAATTCGCTAATTGGACCTTACGTACCTACTGAGGAAAGGAGTTTCCCGTCTTCACCAGAGGGTAGTGAAAGATGTCAAAACAGTGGGAGTAAATATTTATAAAGTTAAAGTCCATACTTTATATCTTACCAAATATTTAAAATAGTCATCAACATTTATCTGTTTTTACTTTTCAGTACAAATCGACAATGTCTTCGATGCGCAATTCGATATCTATAATACTCGACAAACACATATTAACTGGACCTAATTACCTCACTTGGCTAAGAAATTTGAAAATAGTCTTAAATTCGGAAAGGGTAACATATACACTAACTCAGTCGCCCCCTGTTGAGGCTCCGACTGACTGCAATCCTGAGGAATTGCAGGCTTACAAGGAATGGTGTGACCATGACTTGATAGCCAGGTGTTATATGCTGACTTCTATGAACGATGAGCTACAGAGGCGTTTTGAGGGTGCAAAGAGTGCTGCTGACATTCATTTGCATCTCAAACAGCTCTTTGGAGAGCAAACGCGTCCTCTTAGGCATGCTACCGTCAAGGAGCTGATCACTTTGCGCATGCGAGAGGGGACCTCGGTCCATGAGCATGGCCTAAAGGTGATCGGGCTCGTGGACAAGCTCGTTGGCATGGATCTGATCCTGCCTTCGGAGTTGACCACCGACATGTTGCTGTTATCGCTGCCTAGCTCATTTGATCCTTTTGTGGTGAATTTCAACATGAACAAGATGGAACCGACCCTTGAGGAGTTGGTGAACATGCTTGTTACGTTTGAATCCACCATCAAGAAAGAGAAGTTGGTTCTTTATGTGGGTTCTTCATCTGGTACGAAGATTGATCCACATGGGAATGGAAAGAAGAGTTCTTTCCAACGTCCCAAGAAGAACGTGCCCTTGATGAGGCAATCTCCGAATCCCGTTGAGACAGCCAGACCAGTTAAGGCTGACAAGACTGGTGATGTTTGTCATCACTGCAAGAAGCCTGGACATTGGAAGCGAAATTGCAAGGAATATCTGGCCCAGAAGTGTTCTGGAAACGGTATGTTCTAAATTTAAGTAAACATTTCAATTAACTCTACTTCTTGGGTATTAGATACCGGTTGTGACTCACATCTCTGTAATGGGTTACAGGTGATGGGAAGAAGTAGGAAGCTTAAGGAAGGTGTGACCTTCTTTAGGATGGACTATGGAGCAAGAGTTGCTGCCAAGGCTATTAAGGATGTTTACTTATTATTGAACAATAGTTTAAGTTAATTTTATGAGATGTTTTGTTTGTACCTAATTTTTGTAAAAACTTTGTTTCCATTTCTATGCTGATAAAGATGGATATTCTTGTTTATTTAGCAAAGGTGTTTGCAACATTTACAAGAATGAATGTTTAATTGGTACTTGAAAACTTGAAAACGATCTCTATAACTTAAAAGTAAAAGATATTCTACTAAATGTCCATTCAAAGGCAGATACCATATGAGATATGGATGGGTAAGCCTCCCAAATATTCTTATCTTAGAATATGGGGAGCCCTGCTTATGTGAAGCAGGTAAGTGGGAGATAAATTGGATTGTTGATCCATTTTATGTTACTTTGTGGGATATCCAAGGAATTAAGTTGGATATCATTTCTATCATCCCCAAGAAACAAAAGTGTTTGTTTCTAGGAATGCAACCTTTTTGGAAAGGGATTTTCTATTGGATAGAAAAAGGCAGATGATAAAACTCGAAGAGGTTCGAGAGAAACCCACAATTATAGAACCCACACCCGATGAGCCAAGAGAGGAGATACAAGCTCCTAGCAGATACGAGAAAGTCTCGAGACCACCTATGAGGTATGGTCAGCTTCTTGAAGAAGGCCATGATGAGCCTAACCATGGATGTGATCCATGGACCTTCAAGGAAGCGTTATCTGATGCCAATTCATCCAAGTGACTTGAAGAAATGGAATCTGAGTTGAATTCCATGCATTCGAACCAAGTGTAGGATCTTGTGGATCCACCTGTGGGAACTGTTCCTACAGGGACTTGGGGAGGATGGGAAGGTGTTGACCTTCAAGGCGCGATTGGTGGCAAAAGGATGTACTCAAAGACAAGGAGTTGACTTTGAGGAAACCTTTTCCCAATCGCAATGTTCAAGTCCATAAGGATTTTATTAGCCATAGCTGCATAGTATGACTATGAGATATGGCAGATGGATGTCAAGACAAACTTTCTTAAATGGGGATTTTAAGAAAGTTATTTACATGTCTAAACCTGAAGGGTTTACATCTATCGGAAGTGAGCATATGGTATGCAAACTTCAGAGATCTATTTATGATCTAAAGCAGGCATCTAGGAGTTGGAACCTCAGATTCGACAGTACAATCAAATAGTTTGATTTACTAAGAATCATGAGGGACCCTATGTGTATAAGAAGGTCAGTGGGAGTGTTGTGACATTCCTGGTGTTATATGTTGATAACATTCTACTCATTGGGAATGATGTAGGAATGTTGCAATCAACAAAGATATGGTTAGCAAGTAAGTTCTCGATGAAGGACTTGGGTGAAGCATCTTTTGTATTGGGATACAGATCTATTGAGATAGATCGAAAAGATGGCTTGGTCTCACCCAGTCCACATACATTGATACCATCGTGAAGCAGTTCTCGATGGATGAGTCCATGAGAGGACATCTACCAGTGTGTCATGGCGTGTCCCTATCCAAGTCTGTCTCCCAAGACAGATGCAGAGATAGTGGCGATGACACGCATTCCGTATGCTTCGGAAATTGGTAATATCATGTATGGGATGATATCTACACGTCCTGACGTGGCGTTTGCACTATATGTAGTGAAATGATATCATTCGAACCCTGGTCTTCCACACCTGAAAGCTGTGAAAGACATCCTCAAGTAGTTGAGAAGGACCAATAAAGTGTTCTTGGTCTATGGGGTGGAGAACTAAAATTGGAAGGCTATACCGACTCTAGCTTCCAAAGCGATATCGATGACTCGAAGTCAACCTCTGGTTTTGTATTCATGCTCAATGGTGCTGCAGTCTCTTGGAAGAGTTCCAAGCAAGACAATATTACGGATTCCAGCACAGAGGCCGAATACATTGCTGCATCAGATGCAGCAAGGGAGGCTGTTTGGATAAGGAATTTCGTCCAAGAGTTGGGCGTCATTCCTAATGGAGTTGCTCCTATCCCGGTGTTGTGTGACAACACGGGAGCTATAGCTCAAGCAAAGGAGCCTAGGTCTCATCAGAAATCCAAACTCGTATTGAGAAAGTACCACATCCTCGGAGAGATTGTGGAAAGAAGAGTAGTGTCTATTGACAAAGTCGGCTCCGCAGATTATGTTGTTGATCCACTAGCTAAGCCTTTACCTGGACCATTATTCGACAAGCATCGCGAATCAATGGGTTTAAAGCATATGGGTAGTTGGCTCTAGTGCAAGTGGGAGATTGTTAGAGTAGGTGCCCGTCGAGCCAAGTGTTGGCCGAGTGTTCACAATGAAACTCTATGTATAAGCAGTCTTTATTTTAATAATATTTGAAATTATTATTTTGGCAAATCTTTATCTGTATACCCATGCTAGCTGCATAGATAAAGCCCTTGAATATACAAATAGTAGAAAGAATATGAGATGCTCATATGATGAGTATCATGAAACTCATATTTGTAATACTGTATATTCTAAACGGTTCCTAGTCGATTCAGCCGCCACTAAGAAGGATATAGGCCGCTCGAGTTAGAGACTAGTATCTGCGATGTGAGTACCATGTTTCATTGGTAGGGGACATTGTGATGTCCGAACATGCAGATAGGTGCTCCTTGTAGAGTGCACTGAACAACCCTCCATAAAAGGACTTTCCAAGTGGTTCTCACTTATCGAGTGGAAAAGTCCTGGTTTATGGTTGTACAGAATTAGTCCTTATGACCCGGGACAACATTGAGACTCTATGTGCTAGAATTACACTTTGACTTGTTTACCGACTCTCATGGGGTCATTAGGTGGCAAGGTTGGGTGTTCTGTCGAAACACATAGGAGTCGATGCATTGTAGTCGGGGATTCACCGCTTACCTTCGGGTATGGATATCCTATGTGTTATCATGTGTATGTAGATCGAAATCTCTGGCCAGAGTATGGTTGTAATTATGAAAGGTGTTTCATAGATTACACCATTGATGCAACTACGACATGACACATAGTATCGATTCATTGACAACTCTCGATAAACCAATGGTTGTCGAATCGATCGGGATATATGAGTTGAAGGGACCGTACTGTACGCTAACCATAATAGAATGGTTCTTGCAGGCACTATCATGTGATACCTAGGGAATCACGTAAGCGATGCTGCTAGGCGTTTAACGTGATTGGTTGGGTACTATCAGACTTGAGTTCTGACGTTCTTAATATCAAGGAGTTGATAATTAAGAATGGAGCAATTGGGGTATGCTCGTATAAGGACATGTTTAGTCCGAATCACATGGAGATGTGAACCCACGGCTAGTTGTATCAATGAACCATTGAGGGCCACACAAGTGCTAGCTTTGTAAATCCCGATGAGAAGTAAAAATAGTTCAATGTGTTGAACGGCTTATAAAGGAGTTTATAAGCGTAAGTAAAATTAGAAGTATGACTTCTATAAAGGAGAAAATAGTTCAATGTGTTGAACGACTTATAAATGAGTTTATAAGTGTAAGGAAAAATAGAAGTATGACTTCTATGAGAGAAATGTAAATTTTGATTTATGGAAGTGTTCCTAAATTAAAATTTGGCCAAGAGAATAATGTATTTGAAAATTGTGATTTTCATAAACATTATTATGGACTAAATAAATTAATTCAAGTGTTGAATTAATTAAACACTAGTGGACCTAGTAGAGTCCAAATAATTAAATTAATTCAAGTGTTGGATTAATTAAATAATATTGAATCTTGTAGACCTCAATTAAAATAATTATTTAAACTAGTGGGACTTGAGTAAATTCAAGTAATGTTTAATTAGTCTCAAATATGTTTGAGATAATTAAATTTAGTCCAAAGTTTTTAATTTGATTAAAAACTATATTATATGCATGCATGGGAGGTGAAGAGTTGGGGAATACTTTTGATTAAAATAATGGTTGGCATGCAACTTTTTGGATCAACTTTTTGCAACCCCAAGACTAGACTCTCCTCCCTCATTTTTACATCCCTCATGGCCGAAACCTCACCTCCAATTCTCTCCCAAGATTTTTCTCCATTTTGTTCTTCAAATTGTTGAAGAATAAAATACTTCTCTTTGATAAATCTTCTTGTTTTTCTAGTGCAAAACAAGAAGGGATTTACCTAGTTAGTGGTGGGCTTGATTTTGAAGGAAAGAACTCAAAGAAAAGGAGGAGCTTGTAGATTTCTTCATGCCATTCAAGAGCCAAGTTGTTTACAACTTGGTTGGTGCCATCATCAATCTCTTGAGATTGATAGGTAACGATTTTCTAACACCCTATGAATGTCATTATGTGTGTTTTTGTATTTGTTGCACAAAGAAATGGGGTGGCCGAAATTTTCCTCATAAAATTCGATTTTTGTGCTTCCGTTGCGTTTCCGGCCACCGTAACCGGTCTGCTTTCAGTACTAACAATGGGTTCCATAATCTCTGAACCCAAAATAAAATAAGCATGCAACTCAATTCAATTCATATCTTGACTCGACTCGATTCTAACTCTAGGGATCCCTGTGTGAATAAGACATCACTGTCTGTCACCTACCCTCCCAATCGGGGTGAGGGTACGTCTTATTCCTAGACTTCGGTCCTGTCTGTATCGAATGTCTACAATCGGAGGAAATCTGCTCCTATGCGTCGATACCACCGAACATCTAGAAATTTGGCAAATCTGCCAATAACTCTTCTATCTTAAATGCTTGAATATAAATCTATAAACAAAGCATAATCATAACAAAATCTAAACAACAATCTAGTATGTGCTTTTGTTAAGAAACTCAAATGGAATCTCATTTGAGTTGTGTCTTCCCAAAACAAAACATGAATTATACATTTGTCTTCCCGGTCTGACGAAGACGAAGTCTTGTATTCCAATATGTCCATACCCAGGCAATGACAAGTCATATAAATACAATATCAGTATATAACTCAATTCAAAACCTGTTCTGTTCAATACTCAAACCAATACATAATCTGATTCATATCGGAACAAAGTGCAATCTAATTCATATCAATGATATCACAATACAATCGAAATCATTACTGAATCTGACCAATTTTAATCAACTGACGTTTCGACGGCATAACAATACAGTTTCGATAACCTTGTCAATCTCAACATCACAGAGATACTACCAGAATTCATAATCAGTATCAATACAATTCATAATCTCAATATCGGTATACTTAAAATCAGTAACACAACATAACTCTGATATCAAATCTCAGTCAATTCAACTCTGAAACTCATAACAATTGTATAAACAGTCTATTCCTTAATCTGACTTCAATTATACAATATCTACTGTAGCAGAAACATCATATCTGATTCGTATTCAATTCTGACCATATCATAAATTCAAATCATGTCTAAACGTAACAAAACTTACGTCCAGTTGTAGTCTGCGTTGATAGGAACTCGGTGCTGAAGTCGGATTGAAAATCTAACGGGCGGTTTCTTCGTAAATTAATTTCTAAGATCACGAATTAAAATTTCTACCCAAATCTCGATTTCCTTCCGACTTTCTGAAGATAATTCGCATGCTTATATATATATATATATATACACACATATATATATATACACTATATATACATATATATATATATATATATATATATATATATACATACCATGCATGCAGCAAGGCAAGTGGTGTCGTGCATGTTCTGCACGTTGCGCGCATATGCACGACAAAGTCGCGCATATGCGTCGGTAGTTCGAACCAGCACCTTGTCTGCTCGCGCATATGCGCCAATCAATTCCGGGTATATGCGCCGAACATTCTGCCCATCACGCGCATATGCGCCGTCTACGTCGCGCATATGCACCGAGCACTCCCTAGCCTAATGGACACCTCGCGCAGATGCGCGCAAGGTTCTGTCTTCCTCGCGCATGTGCGCCCAACACGTCGCGCATGTGCGCGTGGACTCTTCCTTGAACCTTATGTCAAATCTTCTTTCGGCTCTCTCGGTCTGATCCGTTCCGTTTATAATTATCTCAATTAATAAATAAATCATTTCAGATTAATCTCAGATTACAGTAATAACATCTCGGGCCTGACAGGTGAGCCTGCATCCTGATCTTCCAATCATCGAAGTCTTCTCTAGAAAACATATGAATCTTGTTGAATGAAGACATAATGAACAATTTGAGTATAGATATTCTGAAACGAGATATAACCACTCTAATACCACTTGAAAGGATCAGTAAATCGAATAAATAGTGTTTAGAAGGGGGGTTGAATAAACACTCTCAAATTTAAATATTCTTCGAAGCTATGAGTTTAGTTTTGCTACAAACTGAAACTAGATATCCCGTCGGTCAATAGCAATCAGTTAAACTGAATAAAACAGTTGCGGAAAATAAACTGACTGAAAGATAGAGTATCTAACTGAAAATAATGACTGAAGTAATGACACCACAATTTGTTTCTGGATGTTCGGAGACTTGAATAACTCCTACGTCACCCCTTCTATCACGAAGATAGGATATTCACTAAAAGACTTTGATCAAATGCAAAATACTGCACTGACCCACTTCAGTTTGGACTTATCACTTTGCCAAAACTGAAACTCTTAGTATACAACACTTTAACAGATCATAAATGATCTTAGCACAACTTAGAAAATCTATCAACGTTTACAAAGTGCTATGTAAGCTCGAGAATGTAGTCTTGAATACTACTGATAAGTGTGAGCTTTTATTTCTGAATGCAATTAGATATTTTTGCAGCGTGACAACACGTAAAATGAGATAACTGAAAGTCGGTGTTTCTTCAGTTGCTGCCTTCGACTATTTATAGACTCTCCTCTCAACGGTAACATTAAAGAATATTTGAATATTCTAACCGTTGATTGCCACGTCGATATACTCTGACAGTCGTACACTGCTCATTCTGAAATGCGGCGTTCCACTACTAGTTGCAGGTAGTTGTACTATTTGTCGGTTGTTGCATTCAATTGATGATGTGTACAGCAAAAAAGATCAGCTAGTAAAGAATCAGTTGACGAGAGTGAACTTCAGTTGTATTCATCAGTTAACTGAATTCAGCTGATGATGTGATCAGTTGACGATCAGTTCAGTTGCTTAATTCAGTTGGTTCATCTTTTTTCAAAACCCCGGAATTAAGTTTCCAACAGAAATCGTGTTTACTTGGACATTCACTTATCATTTTCAGAACAATTCTGGCGTATATAATTTCTTATGTCCGGACTTCTTGCAGTGAAATAAATATGTTCTGACTTATCGGGCTTTGTGGGCCCTTTAAGTGTTCTTCGGAGTTTGCTTCTTATTGGGTTTGTTTTTCCTTGTGAGGGGCGGAACATTTCTTTCCCTTATCTTGTGGGTCATTTTTCGTCCGACGAAAGGCCCATTATAAAACAACAATTTTTCTTATTTTATGGTTATCTCATAAGTCATAAGAATATTGATTAGCTCTTCAAGGATATCAAAATACCTTATTAAACTTGAAGTTCACCATAACCCCGTCAAATGAGGATGAGAAAGACAACAAATTGATGTTATTTAGTAACTCATTAGGAATCACATATTCCAGGCCCATCACATTCTTAATAAGCCCAGTCACATGTACACCATGCTCATGGGCCAAAGCCCTGTCTTGCATGTGTGTAGTCATGAGCTCCTTGAAAGTGGTATGCATAGTTTCATGCACCATGCAACTCTTGCACGTTCATTCGAATGTCAGCAGCATTCAAAATTTCCTCAAACTGTCCCTACAGTTCATTTGACGTAAAAGCGAGCATGTTACACTTTAGCTTGCATACTATGGTCCTACCATCTTGCATGCTTTGTCAGTTCAACAGGACTGATGTGGGGACCCGGACGCTAATCATGTTCTTAATCATCATTGGGACTAATTAATCAATAATAATAAACAGGGTCTAAAATTTTTTTTAAAAAAAATAATGCGGAACTTAGTGACATAAAACATATATACATCTCAGTATATAAAAGTATTAGTCATGTACCACATACATTTATTCAACTAAGGTTTAACATCTAATGTCAAGTGTCCAAACCCGATCTCTAATCCAAGTCCGGAGCCTCCACTCTAATCACGATCACTCTTCATCTCCTGGACCCTGAACCTGTCCCACCTGTTGTCAAGTACACATACAAACAAGACAACAGCCGGATAATTCCGGTGAGAATATAATCCCAGTATAAATCAACGAAACATGCACTCATATGATAAACATAAAAGCATGAACAGATAACAGCAATATATATCAAAAGCTGAAATATAATTAATATCAAACTGTCGACAATGCTCGTGACTCCACGACTCAGACTAGACTCAATCTTAGCCTAGGGATCCCAGGTTTCCAGACATTGGCATTCCATATCAACCAACAGTAATAGAAAAGACTCAAGTTCTATCCACGTCGATATATCATTGATCACCAGTAATAGAAAAAGCTCTGTTTCTATCCACATTGGTATAGTATCCATCACCAGTAATAGAAGAAACTCCGATTCTATCCACATCGATATGACATCGATCAACAGTAATAGAAGAAGTTATAATTCTATCCACATCGATACAGTACCGATCACCAGTAATAGAAGGAGCTATAATTCTATCCACATCGATAGCCAATTATCCAGTGACAGACTATGGCACTACCGCCAATACACTATCTCATGACATCGTGCAATGTGCTCGTGGCGATCTCACCACTAACAGGCACTTCTGTCATAAGATTACTCTTCTAATACCTGCTATCTATAAATCAAGAGAACAAGTACATCAATCAAATTAATGCAAATATCAATGCAATAAAGTAAAGTATGTGATTTAGGGAAACTCCAGTCTAAACCGACTCAAGTCGATCTCCCAATAGACATTGACTTATACCTTTCGTTTGCAGTCTCGGTCTAAAGCAATATCGGTTCTGAACTCAAGACCGTCTCTGTAAATCTGAAATGATATATCGGGAATCATAATATCAATATTCCATTCTCAATTCAACACTGAATCTGATTAATCTAGATTTAATTCGAATCAACGGTATAACGGTACAATTTCAATATCCCCGTCAATACAACCCACCAGATAACAGTTACAATCCATAACCAATATCCAATACAATCTATAATCCAGTCACGATTCAAATCTGTCCGGTATAAATCAATATACCCTAAAAAATTTTAACAATTCCATAATCAGTCCGTTTCTTAATCTGACTTCGATTCTACGCTGTCTAACATGTCAAGAACAATATATATGACGTGTATTCAATTCCAACAACATCATAATTTCAAAACATGTCAAAACGTAGTAAAACTTACGTCCAATCGTAGCCTACGTTGCTAGGAATTCGGTACTGAAGTCGGATTCGAAATCAGACGGACATATTTTGCACAATCTCGATCCTAAGATTCAAGAACAATTTTTACAGCATTTCCTCGTTTTCTTCCTTTCTTATGCATATTAAACGTATATGTATATATATATATATATATATATATATATATATATATATATATATATATATATATATATATATATATATATATATATATATATATATAAACATCCCGTACATGCAGCAAGGCAAATGGCGCACCCTTCACGCAACACGTCTCGCGCATATGCGTGAACTTCTTCCGCGCATATGCGCGAAGCGATTAAGCCCGGCGCGTGTGTACACGGCATCTCGCGCATATGCACGCACCTCTTCCGCGCGTATGCGCGAGGAATTCTTCACAACTCTCGGGTTGTCTCGCGCATATGCGCGGATACACGTCACGCATATGCCCGAGGCTCTCTGGACATTACGCGCATGTGCGCCTCTGATGTCGCGCATGTGCGCGAGAGGTACTATCCTCGCACATAGTTCGTTTCACGCCAACTCAAATCTTGTCTCGGTTAATTCCCTCGTAATCATATCAAATTATAATTCAATAATTACAGATTACTAGGATAAAATTTCCGGGCATTACAACTGACATTAGTGTGTATGCCATTTTCTCTGAATTCAGAACAATTTTCCCAACCAGTCTTGAAAATTAGATTCGGTTAGCTTGTTAATAATAAAAACTTATTACGTGACGAAATCGAAAATATACTGATACATAAACAGAATAATGGTTGCTGCTTATTTTAAAATTTTTTTAAGATATAAAATATGGATTTCATTTTATAAATTACCCTCCTACTATTTTGACATTTCCACCGCCCTCTGATGAAAAAGGGAAATTGTATTTCCTTAGTAGGCACGTAGAGTCCAATTAGCCAATTATAATCTCGAATAATATCAGCCAATTATAATTTCTAAAAGGTAGAGTCCAATTGCATCCCTATGCAACCTCCGCGTGTTTTGCCTCACGTTTAATAAGGACCCAATAATATGACGTCGTTTATTTTCGCGTGTCAAACCAACCCATCAATGTTGAATTGTAGTAGACGGTCGCCATGAGTTCCTCCAATAATATGAGCCGAAGTCATGGGAGTTCCACTCAATTCACATCAAATGTCCGGTGGAAGTCAGAGCTTTTCGGCGTACATGCCTCCCCAATAATATGAGCCAGACACTGTCCGCGGGTAGCGATCAACATGCAACCACTGTTGATGGAAGGTAAGGAAAAATTAAACTCTTTTAATATTACTTTTCCGGTTTGATATAAATTTTGAATCATATTCAAAATGAGGGATTTTAATTTTAAAAATGTCTCATCATTTTAATTTAAAATCGCGTGCCACGAGTTTGTATGTTTGCCGGATTCATGCAAATATATTATCTAATAATATACATACATGCATACTGCTATATATCGCATATATATCATAATATGACATTCAACAATAAATAAGGATGATCGATTGCCAACACTATTAGATCCATGTGAGCCAAACATGGATCCAGGTCCAAAACCTAGGTGAATGCAGGGATGCAAATGCAACTATTACAAGAGCTTCCAATATTTTACATGTCTTCATCTCGTTCCTCGGGCCACCATCTTCCAGTCTTGACCTCCCACTATTTCTAGTAATTACATTTAAATAGCCATGGCACATAAGGGATACATCTCATGGGGTGGAAACAGGCCATAAACCAGGCCCACTTTAATAATATCAAATATTAATAGAAAAACGAATAAAACAGTAAAATATCCTAACATACACCTAACACATTGGTCAATGCTCTCGATTATCCTTCATGCATTTAATATCAAATATTAACATCAATTTAATTAAACAATTTAATTAATTGATAAATCATATATCTAATAATTTATCACTGACCACCAAAATTATTAAAAATTTAATAAATTAAATAAACCTCTTTTTTTAATTTTCAATTAAATTAATAATAATTGATTTATTGTAAAACTCATTTTACCATAAATAATTAAAATCATATTTTAATTATTTATTTTACAAGAAAATTATTAAGTTTTCAAAAATTAATTTTTCCAAAATAAAAATTGAACCAATTTTCAAAAATATCAGTTTTTGTCCAAAAATTTGAAAAATAAGAAAATCGCACCCTAGGCCCAAACAATTCAAGTCCATTATTCAGCGCGCTTCCCGAGACGCTCCCAGGCAGCCACCCGCCCACTGCACGTTCGGGCAGCGACAGCGGCCATGTGCGCGCAGGCGGCCGGCGCCTGCGCTAGCGCTGTGCAAACCATTATTCTTTTCTATTCCTTCTATTTGATTTTTATTATCAAATGACTGCACTAAATACAGTATAGTCATCCACTTTTAGGAATATTTATTTCATCTATTCCATGACCGGAACAGGGGAGGATACATGTTACACCGCGATTTTGAATCAGAAGAGAGATTTCAAGAGTGGAACCATGCAGTACCAGACACGAGATAGATCTTCCAAAGAACAAGGCCTTTTTTGAATAAGCCAATTCATTTGGGACCCTTGTAATGCCCGGAAATTTAATCCTAGTAATCTAGAATTATTGAATTATAATGTGATATGATTACGAAAGGATTAATCGGGACACGAAATAAAATTAGATATGAAGGGTGCAAGCTTTGGACAGAACAAGTGGCGCCCGAGCGGTAAGAAATGACCGCCCGAGCGCCAAAGTTCAATAGGAAATGTCTCGGGCAGAAAGTGTGGCACCCGGGCGGTAAATTGTGACCGCCCGAGCGCCAGCATCTATCAGGAGAGGGCAGAACCCCTCGCGCCCGGGCGGTAAGTCTTAACCGCCCGAGCGCCGAGCACGTGCCCGAGCGGTAAGTTACTACCGCCCGAGCGCGAGGCATGCAAAGCGAAATTGTGCCGGGTGGCTAAATGCAGGCGCGAAGTATATATATATATATATACAAACGTTTTAATCCTCAGAAACGAGAGAATAGATTTGAGAAAAGTCTCTGTAGAGTTGTGAAAAATCCTTACGCCTTTTCTGAGAAATCCGTCCGTCTGATTTTAAATCCGACTTCAGTACCGAGTTCCTAGCAACGTAGGCTACAACTTGACGTAAGTTTTACTACGTTTTGACATGCTTTGAAATTATGCTATTGTCAGAATTGAATGGAATTCATATATGACGTTCTTGACATCATAGACATCATAGATCGAAGTCAGATTAAGAAACAGACTGATTATGGAATTGTTATGAATTTTTAGGGTATATTGATTTATACCGGACAGATTTGGATTATGAATCGATTACAGTTTATATTGGATATGAGTTATAGATTGTAATTGATAGATGTTGAGATGGTATTGACGGAAATAGTGAAATGATACTGTTATGCCGTTGATTTTGAATTAAATTCAGATTGATCAGATTGTTATCGATTTGGGAGGTATATTGATATGAGATTATTGATATTGTGATTACCAGACAGACTGTGAATTCAGGACTTCGACTGAGCAGGAAACCGAGACTGCAACGAAAGATATAAGTCAATGTGGTATTGGGAGATGGACTTGAGTCGGTTTAGACTTGGGTTTCCCTAAATCACATACTTTATTTTATTGCATGGATATTTGCATTACATTGATTAATGTACTTGTTCTCTTGTATTTAGATGACAGGTATTAGACAAGTTATCTTGTGACAGAAGTGCCGGATAGTGGTGGTATCACCACGGCACATTGCACTATGTCTCAAGATAGGATGCTAGTGATAGAGCTACAGTCCTTGACGGTTAGGTCAGGACACTGGATGTGTGGTTATATCGAGTAATGGAATCTATTACGGAATTCGATATAGGAACACCATATTTGGTTATATCGAGTAAAGGGTATTGGAATTCTTCTATTACGGAATTCGATATAAGAATACCAGGGCACTGGTTATATCGAGTAATAGATATTATGGTTCCATCCTTTACGGAATTCGATATAGGAATACCACATCTGGAAACCGGGATCCCTAGACTAGGATTGAGTCTAGTCTGAATTATGATTGATGTCGACAGTTTGATTTGATATTGTTTATGTTTCAGCTTTTGATACATATTCATGTTACCTGATTACATGCCTTATATTGTTTATATGATTGCATGTTTCATTGATTTATACTGGGGATTATATTCTCACCGGTATATCCGGCTGTTGTCTTGTCTGTATGTGTACTTGACAACAGGTGGGACAGGTCCAGGGTCGAGGAGATGAAGAGCTAGATCGTGATTAGAGTGGTGGCACCGGACTTGGACTAGATGTAGGGTTAAACACTTGACTTTAGTTTTAAACCCTAGTTTGAATAAATGTTGAAATACAGGATTTGTATGTTATATACTGATATGTATATGTTGTATGTCACTATGTTCCGCATTTTAAAAAAAAAAAATTTAGACCCTGTTTTAATTGATTAATTAGTCCCAATGATGATTAAGAACTTGATTAGCGTCCGGGTCCCCACAACAGGTGGTATCAGAGCGATAGATCCGTGAGATTGAGATAGGAGCTAGTGAGCGGGGTAGAATGAGATTTTCTTTCCTTGCTTTTGATTGCTAGCATGTTTACCGTTTTAATACATGTTACCTGACTTATCTGTTATTGATATGGTATTGTATATTATTGGAATGGATCAGCTGTAAGATGATCCGAGGGGGCTTGAAACAGGATTATTGTTGGAATTGCTAACCCTTTTGGTTATCAGATATGCCTCCGAGAAGAATGCCAGAACAGGGGAGTACCTCAAATCCTCCCATGGATGTGACACCTACAGCAATGGAGAAATTGCTGAAAAGGTTTCAGTCATTTCATCCACCGACCTTGAAAGGTACGGAGAACTCCGTGGAATGTGAGAGTTGGTTGGACGACATTGAATCACTGTTTGACTCGTTGGAGTATACGGAGGAAAAGAGGGCAAAACTGATAATACACCAATTGCATGACGTTGCTAAACATTGGTGGATCACGACGAAACGGGCATTGGAACAACGAGGTATGGCCATTACCTGGAATGTGTTTAAGACTGAATTTTATCTGCGGTTCTTCCCAGTATCGTATAGGAAGGACAAGGGAGCCGAATTTGCAAACTTGAAACAGGGCCAATTAAACATTGAGGACTACGTGGCTAAGTTCTCTACACTACTTCGATTCGCTCCCCATGTCGCTGAGCATGATGAGGCTGTTGCAGACCAGTTCATAAATGGCCTGAATCCAGAAATCTTTACCTTGGTGAATACCGGAAGGCCAAATAATTTCACCGATGCCTTGAATAGAGCCAAGGGAGCCGAAGCAGGACTGATGAGACAGAGAGAGGCTTCTTTTGTGCTTCCAGTACAGGGACAGCAACAACCAGCTCCTCGATTTGAAAGCGGCAGTGGTAGTGGGAAGAAGGATTTCTTGAAGGCCAGAGGAAAGCAATTCAAGAAATCAGGAACTAGCTCGTCCAGTTCGAGTGGCTCTAGACAGACCGGTCAGGGCCAGAGTTATACAGGACCGTACTGTGGTACTTGTGGAGGGAGGCATTCCACAGATCAGTGCCGAGGAGTGGTTGGCAGCTGTCGTATCTGTAGACAGCAGGGACACTTTGCTCGAGTGTGCCCACAGAGGAGTACCCAGGGATCCCAGGCAGCTGAGTCATCTGGATCAGCAGTTCAGACAGGTAGACGACCCTCAGCTGTCCATACTTTTCAGCCAACACCGTCTACTCAGTCACAGCAGAGGCCCGGAGGAAGCCAGAGCGCGAGCCAGCCTCCGAGACAGCAGGCCAGAGTGTTTGCCCTGACTGAGGAGCAGGCACAGGATGCACCTGATGATGTAGTTGCAGGTAACTGTTTTATTTCTGGTTATCCTGCATATGTTTTGATTGATACTGGTGCATCGCATACTTTTATTTCTGAGAGGTTTGCATTGAGTCGTGCATTACCTATTGAGTCATTGTCTGCGGTAGTGTCGATATCTTCTCCGTTAGGGACAAGATTAATATCAGTGAAGTCTTTTAAATCTTGTAAACTGCAGTACGATGGGCATACAATTGAGTTGGACTGTATTGTGCTTGGGATATCTGACTTTGACTGTATTATCGGTATTGATACATTGACCAAGTACAGGGCTACAGTCGATTGTTTCCACAAGATAGTTCGATTCAGACCTGAGAGGGCTGAAGAGTGGAAATTTTATGGTAAGGGTTCACGTTCTAGAATTCCTTTGATATCTGCAATAAATATGACTCGATTATTGCAGAAGGGAGCGGATGGATTCCTGGTATATTCAGTTGACTTACTGAAAACGAGCCCAACATTGGCGGATTTGCCAGTGGTGTGCGAGTTTACTGATGTCTTTCCAGACGAGATTCCTGGATTACCTCCGATTCGAGAAATAGACTTCAGCATTGAATTGATGCCAGGAACAGTTCCGATTTCGAGGGCTCCTTACCGGATGGCACCAATCGAATTGAAGGAGTTGAAAGAACAGTTGGAGGATTTACTGGCCAAGGGATATATCAGACCGAGTGTATCTCCTTGGGGTGCTCCAGTACTGTTCGTGAGAAAGAAAGACGGGTCGATGAGACTTTGTATCGACTACCGGCAGCTGAACAAAGCAACGGTAAAGAATAAATACCCATTGCCTCGTATTGATAATTTATTTGATCAGCTGCAGGGTTCATCTGTATATTCCAAGATCGATCTGAGATCGGGATACCATCAACTGAGAGTCAGGGACTCTGATATCTCAAAGACTGCATTTAGAACCAGGTATGGACACTATGAATTTATTGTCATGCCATTTGGATTGACGAATGCACCAGCGGTATTTATGGGATTGATGAACCGCGTCTTTCAGAAATATTTGGATGATTTTGTTATCATATTCATTGATGATATATTGATTTATTCGAAGAATATGATTGAACATGCTAATCATCTGAGGACTGTGTTGAGAATTTTGAGGGCTGAGAAATTGTATGCTAAATTGTCGAAATGCGAGTTCTGGTTGAAACAGGTGATATTTTTGGGACATATTATATCCGGAGATGGTATATCAGTTGATCCCAGTAAGGTTGAGGCAGTGATTTCTTGGCCAAGACCGACATCTGTACCAGAAATTCGTAGTTTTATGGGTTTGGCGGGGTATTATCGCCGCTTTATTCAAGATTTCTCGAGTATTGCCAAACCAATTACTCAGCTAACTCAGAAAAATGCTCCATTTGTCTGGTCTGAGGAATGTGAGACCAGTTTTCTTGAGCTAAAGAAGAGATTGACCAGTGCTCCTGTGTTGACGATTCCTTCAAGCACTGGTGGATTTGTTGTTTACTGCGATGCATCTCACCAAGGATTGGGTTGTGTATTGATGCAACGGGGGCATGTGATTGCTTATGCCTCGAGACAGCTGAAACCTCATGAAACTCGATATCCAATTCATGATCTTGAATTGGCAGCTATAGTCTTTGCATTAAAGATATGGCGACATTATCTGTACGGTGAGAAATTCGAAATTTATTCTGATCATAAAAGCTTGAAATATCTGTTTTCCCAATCAGAGTTGAATATGAGACAGCGAAGATGGCTGGATTTATTGAAAGACTTTGATTGTGAGATTAAATACTATCCAGGGAAATCCAACGCAGCAGCTGATGCGCTGAGTCGAAAGGTATGTGCACTATCCTTATCGACGATAGGTGTTTCGAATTTGATTGAAAACTGCTGTTTGTCTGGATTAGTATTTGAGACAGATCAGAGACCAATGAGATTATATACTATTCAAGCAGAACCAGAGCTGATTTTGAAAATTAAAGCGGCTCAAAGAGTTGATCAGAATGTGCAGAAGTCGATTGCTTTGGTCAAAGCTGGACATCGGTCAGAATATCAGGTCCAAAATGGTACTTTGTATGTGAATAATCGTCTTGTTGTACCGAATGTTTCGGAGTTGAGACAGCGGATACTGACAGAAGCACACAACAGTCGATTTAGCATTCATCCTGGTGGCAGGAAAATGTATAATGATTTGAAGACACAATATTGGTGGAAACAAATGAAAGCAGACATTGCTACATTTGTATCAAAGTGTCTGAATTGCCAACAGGTGAAGGCTGAACGAAAGAAACCAGGAGGATTGTTACAGAGTTTGTCTATTCCTGAATGGAAATGGGATCATATTTCCATGGATTTTGTGACACAATTACCGAGATCCTCCCGAGGTTATGATGCGATTTGGGTCGTGATTGATCTATTGACCAAATCGGCATGTTTCATTCCATACAAGATGACCTACAGATACGATCAGATGGCCGATATCTACGTCAAGGAAGTTGTCAGACTGCACGGAGTGCCGAAGTCGATTGTTTCAGACCGTGATTCTCGGTTTACTTCGCACTTCTGGCAGAGTTTGCAGCAAGCCCTCGGTACGAAGTTGCATTTGAGTACCGCATATCATCCACAAACTGACGGACAGTCAGAACGTACGATCCAGACATTAGAAGATATGCTGAGAGCTGTAGTGCTGGATTTTAGCACTAATTGGCAAGATGCATTGCCTCTTTGCGAGTTTTCGTACAACAATAGCTATCAAACAAGTATTGAGATGGCTCCATTCGAAGCGTTGTACGGAAAGAAATGTCGATCGCCTCTTTACTGGGATGATATCTCTGAAGTTCCTGAGACTGGACCTGACATGATCAGAGATATGAATGAAACAGTAAAGTTGATTCAGAAGAAAATGAGGGCAGCTCAGGACCGACAAGCCAAATATGCCAACCTCAGACGACGACCGTTGGTATTTGCGGCAGGAGACCGAGTATTCCTGAAGATTTCTCCTTTCAGGGGTGTTGTGCGATTTGGGAAGAAAGGGAAATTGTCTCCACGATACGTGGGTCCTTATGAGATTCTCGAGAAGATAGGAGACCGTGCCTATCGACTAGCATTACCGCCTTCATTATCTGGAATACATGATGTTTTTCATGTATCAATGCTGCGGAAATATCTCCCTGATGATTCCCATGTTATTCAACCAGACGAGACTGAGCTGGATGAGACATTGAGTTATGTCGAGAAGCCAATCCGGATTATCGATCGTAAAGAAAAACAGCTCAGAACAAAGATGATTCCTCTTGTGAAAGTTCAATGGACTCGTCATGGTGTTGAAGAAGCCACTTGGGAGACTGAATCGGATATGAGACAAGAATTCCCATCATTGTTTCACTGATGTAAATATTTATACAGTTTTTGTATATATACTCCTTATTAATACGATTGACAGTTTGTGATTTCGAAGACGAAATCGTATCTTAGGGGGGGAGAAATGTAATGCCCGGAAATTTAATCCTAGTAATCTAGAATTATTGAATTATAATGTGATATGATTACGAAAGGATTAATCGGGACACGAAATAAAATTAGATATGAAGGGTGCAAGCTTTGGACAGAACAAGTGGCGCCCGAGCGGTAAGAAATGACCGCTCGAGCGCCAAAGTTCAATAGGAAATGTCTCGGGCAGAAAGTGTGGCGCCCGGGCGGTAAATTGTGACCGCCCGAGCGCCAAGCATCTATCAGGAGAGGGCAGAACCCCTCGCGCCCGGGCGGTAAGTCTTAACCGCCCGAGCGCCGAGCACGCGCCCGAGCGGTAAGTTACTACCGCCCTGAGCGCGAGGCATGCAAAGCGAAATTGTGCCGGGTGGCTAAATGCAGGCGCGAAGTATATATATATATACAAATGTTTTAATCCTCAGAAACGAGAGAATAGATTTGAGAAAAGTCTCTGTAGAGTTGTGAAAAATCCTTACGCCCTTTCTGAGAAATCCGTCCGTCTGATTTTAAATCCGACTTCAGTACCGAGTTCCTAGCAACGTAGGCTACAACTTGACGTAAGTTTTACTACGTTTTGACATGCTTTGAAATTATGCTATTGTCAGAATTGAATGGAATTCATATATGAAGTTCTTGACATCATAGACATCATAGAATCGAAGTCAGATTAAGAAACGGACTGATTATGGAATTGTTATGAATTTTTAGGGTATATTGATTTATACCGGACAGATTTGGATTATGAATCGATTACAGTTTATATTGGATATGGGTTATAGATTGTAATTGATAGATGTTGAGATGGTATTGACGGAAATAGTGAAATGATACTGTTATGCCGTTGATTTTGAATTAAATTCAGATTGATCAGATTGTTATCGATTTGGGAGGTATATTGATATGAGATTATTGATATTGTGATTACCAGACAGACTGTGAATTCAGGACTTCGACTGAGCAGGAAACCGAGACTGCAACGAAAGGTATAAGTCAGTGTGGTATTGGGATATGGACTTGAGTCGGTTTAGACTTGGGTTTCCCTAAATCACATACTTTATTTTATTGCATGGATATTTGCATTACATTGATTAATGTACTTGTTCTCTTGTATTTAGATGACAGGTATTAGACAAGTTATCTTGTGACAGAAGTGCCGGATAGTGGTGGTATCACCACGGCACATTGCACTATATCTCAAGATAGAATGCTAGTGATAGAGCTACAGTCCTTGACGGTTAGGTCAGGACACTGGATGTGTGGTTATATCGAGTAATGGAATCTATTACGGAATTCGATATAGGAACACCATATTTGGTTATATCGAGTAAAGGGTATTGGAATTCTTCTATTACGGAATTCGATATAGGAATACCAAGGCACTGGTTATATCGAGTAATAGATATTACGGAATTCGATATAGGAATACCACATCTGGAAACCGGGATCCCTAGACTAGGATTGAGTCTAGTCTGAATTATGATTGATGTCGACAGTTTGATTTGATATTGTTTATGTTTCAGCTTTTGATACATATTCATGTTACCTGATTACATGCCTTATATTGTTTATATGATTGCATGTTTCATTGATTTATACTGGGGATTATATTCTCACCGGTATATCCGGCTGTTGTCTTGTCTGTATGTGTACTTGACAACAGGTGGGACAGGTCCAGGGTCGAGGAGATGAAGAGCTAGATCGTGATTAGAGTGGTGGCACCGGACTTGGACTAGATGTAGGGTTAAACACTTGACTTTAGTTTTAAACCCTAGTTTGAATAAATGTTGAAATACAGGATTTGTATGTTATATACTGATATGTATATATGTTGTATGTCACTACGTTCCGCATTTTAAAAAAAAAAATTTAGACCCTGTTTTAATTGATTAATTAGTCCCAATGATGATTAAGAACTTGATTAGCGTCCGGGTCCCCACAACCCTCCTCCGGCTTATCACCCGCAGTCTGTTCAGGGTTCCAAACTCAACGATGGCAACTAAAAACGAGGGTTGCGCTCGTTGCGGGACTTAACCCAACACCTTACGGCACGAGCTGACGACAGGACGCCTGCGCGCGGGCATTGCTCGCGATGCCTGTACGCACGCTGCGCGCTGCCCGGAACAGTTCCGGGCAGATTTAATTTTTTTTTTTGTTTCGGAAAAAAATAATTTTGTGGTGCATCGATTTTTCTGAAAATTTTCTTGTGTGATCAGAAAAAAATTATTAAATATAATTTAAAATCTTACGATTCAGAAAAAACCTTGGCTCTGATACCACTGTTGGATCTGGTTTTCTATACGCCCAAACGCAGCAGAAGTTTTAAAACTTTTATTTTATTTTGAAAAATAAAATAATTTGCTTTTGGGCGCTCGTATGATTTCAGCTACATAAGATGTTAGAAAATTATACCTTTGGTGAATAAATCATTGGACACCAACTGATCCGGTATTAACGGATTAGCTCTTGTTGATTCCCTACGAACTTTCTTCGATGAAATCCTCCTATCAAGTCCACGACTAGATTGTATGTTCCTCTTCCAAATTGCACTAGTAAATATGGAAGAGGTTTTGCGTAGAAGAGAAAAATTGAGAGACGGCTCAATATTTCTTTTAACCAAAAATGGCCGAATTTTTCTTTCAATTTTGGAGGTGGAATACGTGAGTTGTGGGTTGTGGTGGTTATTTTAGGGTTTGACTACTAAACCCTTATTTATAATAAAATAATAACCTAATTACATAATTAACATTAATGGGTTTGATTTAATTAATTGAGCTAGTCCAACTATTTTAATTAATCTAATCAAAGCCCATTAAAACTTTAATTATTTATTATTTTACGTTGGAGAGAAAATAATTGAGAGACGGCACAATAATTTTTTTTCCTTAAAAGCAAGTGGCCGAATTTTCCTTTCCTTGGAGGTGGGTCTCTCGAATTTTGGTTGGTGGTTTTTTAGGGTTTTTCTTAACATGTGTTATTTATAATTAAATTAAACCCTAATTACATAATTAACATTAATGGGCTTGATTTAATTAATTGGGCTAGTCTAACTAGTTTAATTAATTTAATCAAAGTCCATTAAAACTTTAATTATTTAATATGTTAGACTTGTACCCCTACAAGCCCATAAAACATACTACCCACCATATTTAATTTATTAATTAATAAACTCAACTTTTGAGCTTAATAAATTAAATACATTATAAATTCAACATTTGAATTTATTATTTAAATTATAAATTCAACTCCTTGAATTTTTATAACCTCCAACATTTCATATTTAATAAACCCAACATTTGAATTTAATAAATTAAATTCTCAAATTTTATAAATCAACTCCTTGAATTTATTCTCTCAAAATTTAATTATCATAAATTCAACTCTTTGAATTTACTATATAATATAAATTCAACATCTTGAATTTATTCTTTCAACAGGAACAAACAATCCAGTACTTGTGTGACCCTCAATGGTTCAGGGATACAGCTAGCCGTGGGTTCACAACTCTTTGTGATTCAGGACATAGTCCTTTATTCGGACTTACCCTAATTAGCCTCATTCTTTTCATCAACACCTTGATCAAGAATGTCAGAACTCATTTTTAATTGCACCCATCGGATCATGGTAAGAGCGTCTAGTAGCAACGCTCCATGATCCCCTAGGTATCACTGATAGTGCCTGCAAGAACCAGTCGATTATGATTAACGTACAGTACGGTCCCTTCATCTCATATATCCCGATCGAATCTGCAACCATTGGTTCATCGAGGGTTGCATATTAATTCGATAACTATGTGATAAATATAATAGTGGCATCGCGTGTACTATTTGAGAACTCCTTCTCTAACGTGCATCTCATACTCTGGCCAGAGATTCCATACACTATTATTTCATTAGATCACACATGATATCCACACCCGTAGGTGAGCGGTGAATCCCCGACTACAATGCATTGGCTCCTATATGTGTCGCAACTGTACCCAACCTCGCCACCTGATGACTCTCCTGGAGCCGGTAAACGAGTCAAAGCACAGCCCTAGTATATAGAGCCTCAGTGTTGTCCCAGGTCATAAGGACTAATGGTGTACAATCATAACCACGGACTTATCCTCTCGATGAATGATAACCACTTGGAAAGTCCGAGGGAGGGTTGTTCGCTATAATCATCATATGACTACCGATCTGCATGTTTCGACATCTCTATGCCCTTACCAAGAAACGCAGTACACAACATAACAAATGCTAGTCTCGAGCTCAAGCGGCATTTATCCCTGTTTTAGGCGGCTGAATCGACTAGGAACAAATTTAGAATATGCAGTGTTTACAAATGATTTTCAACTTCGAATTACGATTCATTTGTATTAAAGCATAATCAAGGAATTTATCTATGCTGTTTGCATGGGTATACAGATAAAGTATAACAAGACCATAAAAAGTTAAATTATATTAAAATAAAGATTGTTTATTTCACTTGAGTCAATAAATTCCCTAGCCAACCGTTGGCTTGCAGAGCATCTACTCTAACAGAAACAATCATCACAATCCAGTTATTTTTAGTGGTGAAACGAACGTAGCCAATTTTGGGTGTAATTTGGCAAGGCGACTCACAGTTTTGATGGTTGAAAAATCGTCAACACAACCCATCTATTTTGTTTGACATGACACACTTGGCACATTTTGAAATAATTTTGAAATATCTATATGTGTGTGTGCGGTGTGTCTGTATGTACATAAAATATGCTGCTGGTGTGCATGACTTTATTGAGAGAATGATCAAAATGCTGTGTTTTAAGCTATTGTATGGTTTAAAAAATTGAAGATACATTGTTAATATTAGCTACTTTTGTAAAGCAACAAATGTTTAATCTATTAGATATGCTATTGAAAAAATACAATGATGTAAATTATATAAAATACATATCATTTTGTATATTTATGGTAGTATTAATCACGTACACGAATGTAATTTGGTCGCCGATTGTTTGACTTTATTGAGAATCGACATACTATAAATGTGTTCTATAGTAGGTGTCCAGCAAGCTAACTTATAGCTTGAGTTTTATTGATTCTTATGTAATAAGAAAATTTATTTTATTAAGATTTTACGTATTAATAAATTATGACAGTTACATTATTTATATACACATAAAAACTGTATAGATAAAGAAGTTAGATATGTCATGGTACAATGACATCGTACATGTCACGTCGATCGTGAAAAACATTTTAGTTATCGCATATTCTAAACTAGTTCATATTCGATTCAACAACCTAAAATATGGATAAAGATCGCTCCAGTTAGAGAATAACATTTGTGACGTTACATGTCACGTTTTATTGGTAGGGACATGGAGATGTCCTATCATGCATGATGAATGTTCATATTGTAATGCCCGAGAATTTAATTACCGTAATCAGAAATGATTTGGATATGATTACTGTAATCGGGGATTAATCTGAAATGAATTATAGAATTAATCGAGATGATTTTAGACGGAACGGATCGGACTAGAACACATGATAAAGGTGTGAAATGTGTGTGCAAGAAGTGAGAGGGCGCACATGCGCGTGGAGGTGCGCGAGTCTAGCACGAGATGGGCAGCACCTTTCGCGCACATGCGCGGATGAAGTCGCGCACATGCGCGGAGGCGGCCGAGCCATGCGCGCACATGCGCGAACGGACTTCGCGCATATGCGCGTAGCGCCCAGCACCATGGGCGCATATGCGCGGGCGAGTGGGCGCATATGCGCGAGAATCATTAGTGCCGAGCAGAAAGTCTCGCGCACATGCGCGATAGGGGTGCGCGCACATGCGCGAGGCGGAGCGCACATGCGCGATGTGATAACGCGCATATGCGCGCGAGGACCAGCAGCGATTGTCGAGGCCGAGAGTCTCGCGCATATGCGCGAGAATGAGCGCGCATATGCGCGAGTCGTTTTGTGGCAATTTTTGGAGATGACACGTACGAGTTACATGCATGATATATATATGCGTAAAACTCGAAATCTTCTTCATTCTTCAGAGAAAATCGAGAGGTTTGGGGAATACTTGCCTTCGTGAGTTTGTAAATCGATTTGTGTGCGAACTGTATATCTGAATTGAAATCCGACTTCGATAATGTGTTCGTATCAACGCAGGCTACGATTGGACGTAAGTTTTATTACGTTTAGACAAGATTTGATTTTATGATATTGTCAGAATTACATATGATTCAGATATGGTGTTTCTGCTACCGTAGATATTGTAGAATCGAAGTCAGATTTAGAAACAGATTGTTTATGGAATTGTTATGAAATGTAGAGTTGATTTGATTGAGATTGCTATCAGAATTATGCTGTTATTCATTTTACAATGTACAGATACTGAAGTTATAGATTGTACCGAATTTATTAGGAATTCTGGTATTATAATTGTGATGTTAAGACTGACGGGGTTACAAGACTGTATTGTTATGCCGTTGAAACATCAGTTAGTGCAGATTGATCAGATTCAGTATTGGTTTCTGTTATCTTGTGATATTGATGATGTGATCAGATAGTATTTGGTTCAGATATTGATCAGATTATGTATTGAATTGGGTATTGTTCAGAACAGATTGTGATTTGAACTACACATTGATACAGTGTATTGGTTATTGTCATTTCAGATCAGATATGGACAAATTCGACTTCGAGACGTCGTCTTCATCAGATCAGGAAGACAAAGGTATAATTCATGTGATATTTGGGAAGAACAACTCAATTGAGATCGCGTTGAGTTGCCCATTAAATCACATACTATACTCTTGTTATGTTTTTATATGATTATGCTATGATTATAGATTGATATTCATGCATTAAGATAGGACAGTTTGGAGATCAGGCAGACTCTAGACGTTCGGCGATATCTCAGCTCTGGGGAAGATCACCGCCCCTTTGTAGATGCGGATACAGATCAGGCCGAAGTCTAGGAATAAGACGTACAGCACCACGATTGGTTGAGTAGGTGACAGCCAGTAACGTCTTATTCACCCCGGGATCCCTAGAGTTATAGTTGAGTCGAGTCTAGACATGATTTGATTAGGACTGCATGCTCATATGGATGTGGCTCCTAGATCATGGGACCCATCATTATTACTTTCAGTTATGATAGCATGTTTGTATGATTTAGATTGTTTATATGCATGTTTAGCTGATTTGAAGTGCATGCTTGTTGTGATTAGATTTCATAGCTTATGAAATCTAATGTTTTGATTTTATTCGTGACAGTATGTTTCATGAATTATTTTATGTATATACATGTTTACCATGTTTTATACTGAGATTTATTTCTCACCGGAGTTATCCGGCTGTTGTCTTGTTTTGTATGTGTGCATGACAACAGGTGGGGCTGGATCAGGGTCAAGATGATGATGAGAGAAGACGAGTGTAGCGTGGTGATTCCGGACTTACAGTAGACTTGGTTTTATTACTGGACTTTAGTAGTTGAACCTGAAATTAGCTTGTTGTACTTTAATACTGAAATGTATTTATACAGACATGTATAGTATTTAGATTCCATTACCTTCCGCAGTTATATCTTAAAACGAAAAATTTTTAGACCCTGTTTTATCTTAATTGATAATTTAAATCCCAAAGATGATTAGCGTCCGGGTCCCCACAACAGGTGGTATCAGAGCGAGGATCCTTTAGAGATAGATCTTTAGATTGAGATAGTTAGAACTGATAGATCTTTTAGATTGACTTAGATTGAGATAGAAGAGAATGAGCGGGGTAGATGAATTTTCTTTCCTTGCATGTGTGTGCTAGCATGAGATTGATTCTAATGTTGATTGACATTGTGTGCTAGCATGAGACTATGTGTTACTGCTTTAAGATACATGGTTACCTGACTATTTGATTTAAATTGGTATTATGTATTCTTGAGTATGAATCAGATCGGATTCATGATCAGCAGTAAGATGATCATGATCAGAAAAAGATTGGCACAGATTTGCAGTATTGGGTTACTAATGTTTGTGGTAATCAGATATACCTCCCCGAAGGATTTTGGAAACAGGCAGTACATCGTATGAGCAGCCATATGTACCAGAACCGCAGATAGATGTGTCAGCGACTCCGATGGAAACCAAGTTGGCAGAATTTCAGTTATTTCAGCTGCCGATTCTGAGTGGTACAGAGACGCCTGAAACGTGTCAGCACTGGGTTGAGGACATAGAGATATTGTTTGATCTACTGGATTGTACAGATGACCAAAGAGTTAAATTGGTATTTCACCAATTACAAGAAGCTGCCAGAAGTTGGTGGATTACAATCAAAAGAGTATTAGCACTACGTGGTACTGTGATCACGTGGGAAGTCTTCAAGACTGAATTCTATCAAAGATTTTTCTCCGCCTCGTACCGAGAAGACAAGAAAGCAGAGTTTGAGAATTTAAGTCAAGGTCAATTGAATATTGATGATTATGCTGCTAAATTTTCTACTCTGTTGCGTTTTGCCCCTCACATGGCTAGGGATGATGAAGCTGTGGTGAATCAATTCATTAGAGGATTGAATTCGGAGATAGTTGCATTCATGAATTTACAGCGACCTTATCACTTTGCTGATGTCTTGAGTAAAGCAAAGAGAGCAGAAGAGAGTTTGATTCGACAATTAACGAGGTTGTGTGTGAAGCAACCCCAGACACCACAATCCCCTTTGAGATTTGAACGTGGCAGCACGAGTGGAAAGCAAGATTTGCTGAAAGCTCGGAAGAAACAGTTCAAGAAGTTAGGCAGTGGTTCTTCCAGTTCCAGTGGTTCCAGTCCGAGTTATACTGGAGTCTATTGCGCTAGGTGTGGAGGGAGACATCCCACCGAACAATGCCAGGGAGTGACTGGTAGATGCAATATCTGCAGACAGCATGGGCATTTTGCTAGAGTGTGTCCTCAGAAGGGTTCTCAAAGATTCTGGGGAGCAGGACCATCGGGTGGCAATGCGGGAAAAACAGACCCAGTAGTTAAAACATGTATCATTTTTTATGATTATATTGAATACGTATTGATATATACTAATGCATTCGTTATGAGTATCTGTGAATGAGTGGTATGGAGATATGCTGTATCTGTTGGGTCTGTGTATACTGTAGTATTGATTCCTTGGCTGTTGCGGAATATGTTGATATTAGCAATTTCTGTGACATATTATATACTCAGTTAGATGAGGATGGGATTAGATTATGATGTACTTGTAATTGTCTGATTTGGATTGCATTATTGACATGTATATGCTAAACAAGTACAGAAATATCGTAGAATGTGTTCCAGAAATAGTAAAATTAAGACCAGATCTAGGTGATCAATGAGGATTTTCGATTCAGAAGTCCTTAGAAAAGTTTAGGATTTAGGACTCGATTATTACAGAAAGGAACAGATGGTATCCTTATGTATTCAGTAGATCCACTGAAATCGAGCCTAAAATTTGATAGTAATATCATAATTGACTGGTGTTTGCTTAGATAAGATGTCAGATGGGTTCTCTATCAGAGAAAAGTGAAAGAATTGACTGATTAAAGTATGGGCTAAAGAATACAGTGGATTGTGTATTTCTCTTGAAGACATTTTAGTTCTGTTTCTAGATTGACAGATTATGTGTTCAGGGGTATTTTGAGGAATTATGCTTGTTATATCTATGATTCCGGGATATATCCACAGCATCTGATTGTTTATATTGAATATTTGAAGACTGGGTTAAATATTCTGAGAACTGTGATTATTGTATACAGCAATGGGTCAGGTAGGGATCCGAATGCAGTTATTGATACAGGTTTATATTCAGATTATGCGGTATCAGGAATATCAAAATTAGCAGAATGTCAAAGATGTCAGAATTTTATTAGCTGGTTTGAGCAGATTGTCTTCTTCTGATTTTCTTATTCTCGTATTTCTGTATATCTGCTGAGTATTGTTATTGTTCTAAATCAGTATTTGAGACATTTTATATTGGTTGGGAGTATATTCTATTTGCAGATAAGATATAGCAGTTGATCTGGGCAGTATGAAGATTTGGTCAGCCAGCCAGAATTTATTATGTTATGAGTTTTTTTTAACTCACTAGATCTGTATAAGTTCTTTCTATTCAGAATTTGATGTGATATTACCGTTATTGTGAATCAGTGTAATACAGTTTATTGTAAACAGTTGAAATCAGAGCAGAGTATTGTTTACAGTAACGGCTATGTAATTTGTGTTTTGTATAAGACCGATTATCGTGTTATATCAGAATGTTTCAGAATTGTTACAGCTTTTGGTATTGATAGTCAGAGCCGAATACCAGGTAGGTATTTCTTATTTATTTTATGTTATTAACTGGTTGTTTATACCGGATAGTTCGAAGCTGAAGCCACAGGTAGTGTCAGAAATGCACAGTAAGGGATTCAGTTTCATTCAGATGGTTCAGAATGTATGATATTCGAACAGATAGTGTTGGTAGAGACAGATGAGAGCAGTTGGGACAGCCATTTATGTTGTAAGATTGGTAAAAAAAAAATGGTACTGATATGTCTGGATCGCTAACAAAAGAAGACAGAAAGCTAGGAATCAGAAGATTATTACCGACTTAGTATAATCCTGAATAGAAATGGAAGTACATTTCTAGGACTGATGTAATGATATTACCGCCATTTTCTTCAGATTGGGATATGGTATGATCATGATTGATAGATTGTTCAATCTATATCTAGTAGTTTGTAAAGATGATGTACAAACAGAACTAGATGACAGAGATCCCTGACAAAGAAATAGTCAGATTGACTAGAATGATGAGTTCAAGTAGAGTATATCAGACTATGATTACGATTAAGTGGGTACTTATGGTAGGTTATATCATAAGTTGTTTCTTTGGCAGATTGTTCACATATTGACAGGTAGTCGGAGTGTCTTGTTCAGATATTGGAAGATAGTGATAGAACTCTAATACTGGATGTTAGCACTAGTTATCTGAAGGAATAGATATAAGAAACCAATGTCAGATGCTGACGATTGGTATTTGGAGCCGAAGATGGAATATGTCCTTAATTGGAATTAACAGATAGAATAGCAACTACAGGTGGTATTGCTTAGTTATGGATTGCAATTGGCGTATACGGGTATTGTATAGCCAGTAATATAGGATTGATTCGGCTAGTGATATGAGTTGGAATGTTAAACTCTTCTAGATATACATTTCTTCGGATAGAGGTGGATTGATTGTTGATGAGTTCGGGGACGAACTCAGATCTAAGAGGGGGAGAAATGTAATGCCCGAGAATTTAATTACCGTAATCAGAAATGATTTGGATATGATTACTGTAATCGGGGATTAATCTTAAATGAATTATAGAATTAATCGAGATGATTTTAGACGGAACGGATCGGACTAGAACACATGATAAAGGTGTGAAATGTGTGTGCAAGAAGTGAGAGGGCGCACATGCGCGTGGAGGTGCGCGAGTCTAGCACGAGATGGGCAGCACCTTTCGCGCACATGCGCGGATGAAGTCGCGCACATGCGCGGAGGCGGCCGAGCCATGCGCGCACATGCGCGAACGGACTTCGCGCATATGCGCGTAGCGCCCAGCACCATGGGCGCATATGCGCGGGCGAGTGGGCGCATATGCGCGAGAATCATTAGTGCCGAGCAGAAAGTCTCGCGCACATGCGCGATAGGGGTGCGTGCACATGCGCGAGGCGGAGCGCACATGCGCGATGTGATAACGCGCATATGCGCGCGAGGACCAGCAGCGATTGTCGAGGCCGAGAGTCTCGCGCATATGCGCGAGAATGAGCGCGCATATGCGCGAGTCGTTTTGTGGCAATTTTTGGAGAATGACACGTACGAGTTACATGCATGATATATATATGCGTAAAACTCGAAATCTTCTTCATTCTTCAGAGAAAATCGAGAGGTTTGGGGAATACTTGCCTTCGTGAGTTTGTAAATCGATTTGTGTGCGAACCGTATATCTGAATTGAAATCCGACTTCGATACTGTGTTCGTATCAACGCAGGCTACGATTGGACGTAAGTTTTATTACGTTTAGACAAGATTTGATTTTATGATATTGTCAGAATTACATATGATTCAGATATGGTGTTTCTGCTACCGTAGATATTGTAGAATCGAAGTCAGATTTAGAAACAGATTGTTTATGGAATTGTTATGAAATGTAGAGTTGATTTGATTGAGATTGCTATCAGAATTATGCTGTTATTCATTTTACAATGTACAGATACTGAAGTTATAGATTGTACCGAAATTTATTAGGAATTCTGGTATTATAATTGTGATGTTAAGACTGACGGGGTTACAAGACTGTATTGTTATGCCGTTGAAACATCAGTTAGTGCAGATTGATCAGATTCAGTATTGGTTTCTGTTATCTTGTGATATTGATGATGTGATCAGATAGTATTTGGTTCAGATATTGATCAGATTATGTATTGAATTGGGTATTGTTCAGAACAGATTGTGATTTGAACTACACATTGATACAGTGTATTGGTTATTGTCATTTCAGATCAGATATGGACAAATTCGACTTCGAGACGTCGTCTTCATCAGATCAGGAAGACAAAGGTATAATTCATGTGATATTTGGGAAGAACAACTCAATTGAGATCGCGTTGAGTTGCCCACTAAATCACATACTATACTCTTGTTATGTTTTTATATGATTATGCTATGATTATAGATTGATATTCATGCATTAAGATAGGACAGTCTGGAGATCAGGCAGACTCTAGACGTTCGGCGATATCTCAGCTCTGGGGAAGATCACCGCCCCTTTGTAGATGCGGATACAGATCAGGCCGAAGTCTAGGAATAAGACGTACAGCACCACAATTGGTTGAGTAGGTGACAGCCAGTGACGTCTTATTCACCCCGGGATCCCTAGAGTTATAGTTGAGTCGAGTCTAGACATGATTTGATTAGGACTGCATGCTCATATGGATGTGGCTCCTAGATCATGGGACCCATCATTATTACTTTCAGTTATGATAGCATGTTTGTATGATTTAGATTGTTTATATGCATGTTTAGCTGATTTGAAGTGCATGCTTGTTGTGATTAGATTTCATAGCTTATGAAATCTAATGTTTTGATTTTATTCGTGACAGCATGTTTCATGAATTATTTTATGTATATACATGTTTACCATGTTTTATACTGGGATTTATTTCTCACCGGAGTTATCCGGCTGTTGTCTTGTTTTGTATGTGTGCATGACAATAGGTGGGGCTAGATCAGGGTCAAGATGATGATGAGAGAAGACGAGTGTAGCGTGGTGATTCCGGACTTACAGTAGACTTGGTTTTATTACTGGACTTTAGTAGTTGAACCTGAAATTAGCTTGTTTTACTTTAATGCTGAAATGTATTTATACAGACATGTATAGTATTTAGATTCCATTACCTTCCGCAGTTATATCTTAAAACGAAAAATTTTTAGACCCTGTTTTATCTTAATTGATAATTTAAATCCCAAGCGTCCGGGTCCCCACACATATGATGAATCATCGAACAACCGTCATTCAAACTTTTCAAGTGGTTACCATTTATCGAGTGAATAGTTATGTTGTTATGGTTATACGAAATTAGTTCTTTGACATGTCACAACATAGAGGCTCTACGTACTACTGTTGTAATTTGACTTGTTTACCGACTTTGCGAGATTCATCAGGTAATGAGGTTGAGTGTAGTTTTGACATATGTGGGAGCCGATGAATTGTGATCGGGGATTTACTGCTGACCTACGTGTATAGATATCCTATGTGATCTGATGCTTTCTGCAAGGAATATATGGCCAAAGTAAGAAATGTGTTTGAGGATAAATTGGTTTCCTAGTTGCACACACGATGCCACTATGATTTCTCAAAGATAAATCACATCATTATCGAATTCATATCCAACCCTCGATAAACTAAAATTTTCAGATTCCATCGGGATATATAAGTTGAAAGGACCATGTTTAATGATAACCATAACATGTTGATTCTTGCAGTCTCTATCCGTGATACCTAGGAAATCATGTGGAGATGATACTAGAAGATTTTACCATGATTTTATGGGTGCAATCATACATGAGCTCTGATGTTATTGTGATAAAGAGACTGATACAGAGAGTAAGGCTAACAAAAATAAGCTCGTATAAGAGACACGTGTTATTGCAAATCACATGATTTGTGAACCTATGGCTAACTGAATTCCTGAACTATTGAAGATCACACAAGTATTGAATTCTGTATTCTCGTTAACATAGTAAAATTTAAGGAGTTGAATTTGATGACAAAGTTTGATGAAGATCAAACATAGGTCTTATAAAAGTATTTATAAGTTTATTACATATTTGGGAGGTATGAGAGTTAGCATGACCGCTAAATTTGAGAAAATAGTGCAACTAACTGAATTTTGTGAAAGAGTTCCAAAATTGAGTCAGTGAAAAGTTGATTTTGGACACTTAACTTTGACATATTGGTTTTACGAAAAATTTGACATTGCGTAATTATAAAAAGATTTATACCTCAGTTACAATGGTGATATTTGATCTTCAATCGAGATTATGATGAAACCATGATTATGGATTGTTTGATAGATTACGCTTAAAGTATCCTACTAAAACTCTAACTATTAGGTGTCCTAATTAGTCAAAACATCCAATATGAATTTTGAGTCATTCGACTAGAATATCATAATCAACTACAAGTAGACGAGATCACATTATCTAGATAATTCCTAGTAAGATAAAACCACTAGTAGAAGTTTTGACCAGTTGAGCTGGAGCATCCCACTCAAACACCTACTAGTAAATGTCTTAGTTGGTAAAAAAAATACTAGTATGAATCCTAATGGGATTCTATGTCATCCATGAAATTCATAAATATGACATTACATGTAAAATTTGCACACGAGACACTTTCATTCTCTTTTTACACAATTATTTTCGGCCACCCATATTCTTTGAGAAATAATTCTTGGTCAAGCATAACTCTCACCACTGCATGCCGTCATTGCCTCGTCTTACCAGACATTGATTCTCTATGAAAATTTTGTCTAAATTTCTAGTACGATCTTGTGGGGACCCGGAAGCTAATCCAGTTCTTAATTGTTATTGGGACTAATTAATCAATTAGAATAAACAGGGTCTAAAATTTTTTTCTAAATTACACCGCGGAAACATAATGTAATTAAATTCAAATTACATATTAAACATCACATACAACTATTGCATGATCTACAATAATCCGACTAGGTTCAACTACAAATCAGTGTTGAATCCTAAGTTGCTTCAAAGCCCGGATCTCCACGCTATCTAGTCCAGCCTCGTTCTCTTCTCGACCCTGATCCTAGCCCACCTGTTGCCATGCACACATACAAACAAGACAACAGCCGGATAACTCCGGTGAGATATAAATATCCCAGTATAAATCATGTATACATGCAATCATATAAACAAAATAAAAGCATAAGACAGCAAATCATATCCTATGTCAAAATCATGACATGAATCAATAACAAGAATAAGTCATATTCTAGACATGTACCCTAATCCGGAACATAATTTAATATCCAGAATAAATTCTATTCTAAGCATGTACCAATATCAGGAACATACTCAATATCAAGAATAACTCCTATTCTAAACATGTACCAATATAAGGAACAGCAAGGAACATGAACCATATTCAGGAGCATAATCAACATTAATAAATATAAATCAATATAATTGTCACTCAGACTCGTGACTCCACGTTTTAGACTACACTCAATCCTAGCCTAGGGATCCCGGTTTCCAGATGTGGCGATCCTATACCGAGTTCCGTAATAGAAGGAACTCTGATCCTATTACTCGATATAACCAAATATGGTGTTCCTATATCGAATTCCGTAATAGAAGAATTCCAATCCTATTTACTCGATATAACCAAACATCCGGTGTCCTGACCTAACCTTCATGGACTGTAGCTCCATCGCTAATATCCTATCTTGAGACATCGTGCAATGTGCCCGTGGCGATACCACCACTATCAGGCACTTCTGTCACAAGATTACTCGTCTAACACCTGTCATCTATAATTCAAGAGAACAAGTATATCAATCAACTCAATGCAAATATCAATGCAATAAAGTAAAGTATGTGATTTAGGGAAACTCGAGTCAAACCTCACTCGAGTTGTGCAATCCCAACTCAACATTAATTTATACCTTTATCTTCTCGCTCAGAAGAAGAAGAAGAAGAAGTCCCGACTCTATCTCGGTCCATTCTCAATCTGTTAATAACAATACCGAACAGATATAATATCAATATACAACTCAATTCAATACATGTTCTGATCAATATTCAAATCGAAATATACGCTGATCGATATCAAATCAAGATACAATCTAATCCATATCGACAATATCACGATATAATCGAAATCACTACTGAATCTGATCAATATCAATTAACTGATGTTTCGACGGTATAACAATACAATCTCGATAACTCCGTCAGTCCGAACATCACAGATATAATACCAGAATTCCTAATCAGTTTCGATACCAATCATAATCTCAATAACAACACATATCTGATATGAATTCTCAGACAAATCGATTCCAAAAATCATAACAATTACATAATCAGTCCGTTTATCAATCTGACTTCGATTCTATGATGTCTAACATAACAAGAACATCATATACGAATCCTATTCAATTCTGACAATAGTCTAATTTCAAAACATGTCAAATCGTAGCAAAACTTACGTCAAGTTGTAGCCTACGTCGATAGTAACACGATACCGTACTCGGGTTCAAAATCAGACGGGCGGATTGAAGTAAAAAGGCGCAAGGATTTCCCGAAGCTTCCTCGGCTCTCTCTTCAATTCTGAGAATTGAAATCAATTCAGATATATATGTATATATATATATATATATATATATATATATATATATATATATATATATATCTCGTGCATGTTCAAGGGGCAAGTGGCAACCCTACGTTTTGCATGATTGGCGCATATGCGCGCCCCAAATCCGCGCATATGCGCCGAACTCTCAGCCCGGCTTCGCAACAACTGGCGCATATGCGCGCCTCCATCCGGCGCATATGCGCCAAAGCCTCTGTCCTACAATATTTTCTACTGGATTGCTCGCGCATGTGCGCGCAAATCGTCGTGCATGTGCGCGACATGCTCTGTCCGACTCGCGCATGGAACGTCCTCATCTTTTATTTCTTTAAAAGTACTAGTAAATTTTTTTTAAAAAAAACTCTCATAATTTCGGTCATTGCATACCCATGTACATAAAATAATCTTGCACCATTTTAAAATAAATCGTCCAACTAGTATTTGAAAATTGAAAGGAAATTGTTAAACCAGAAATCGTAAAACGTTTTACCAAACCTAAAAAGCAATAAATGTTGAAAAGTATAGCCCATACTAAACTCTCAAAAACCTCTCAAAAGCGTAAATAAATAGTCTTAAAATCTTTAACTAAAAACATCAAGCATAATGCGGAAAATGTAGCGCTGGTCCTCGGGTTGTGTGCGCCTTCAGTCCAGTCGGACCAACCATCAAGACCTCCATAAGCATTATCATGATAACCTGCATCCATCACACCTAGTGAGTCTAAAGACTCAACACACCATAATCTTGATAACGAGTAATACGTAATACAGTTAACATATAACAGTGAAAATACTTGTACTAAAAATATCGTTTTCATGAAGATGCATAAACATAAACATTTTCGTAAACATTTTCATGATGCATAAAACTTTAAACATAAACATTTTCATGACATGCAAACATAAACCCTAACTTTTTCTTTTTCCTCAACATGACATGACATAAAACCTTTAACATGATCATAAACGTTTTCCTTTGTTGAATTCAAATCGTTAATTGTGACTTTCCTCACATGACATGACATGACGATGGATCCATCAGAAATATAACCACAGTACTGGGCGGCGGGGGACACCAGCAACACTCTCACCGGTCAACTGGGCCCTGGCCTAACATGAATCAAATAGAAATACGATCGTCGGGGCTCCCAATGGGCTTCTCCCCTCACGACAATCCTATTCTTACCTCAAAACCTCATAACCTCATAACCTCTTGTTCGTAATAATGGAAACACGATCGTCGGGCTCCCACTGGGACCATCACCCTCACGATATCGCCACTATTATCGAACTAGTCACAATCACTTCACTTCCTTCAACGTATTTCATTCACATCACTTAATGAAAATCGTGCATAACATAACATTTTCATTTTGAAACCAAGAATGCAACATGTATTTTAAATGTCTTCTTAAATAATAAAAACTCCTTAGACATTTAAAAATCATAATTAAATCATGAGAAATTAATAAACATTTCAAAATCATCATAATATCATAAAAACATCATTTCGGGCACTGCCATGACCTTTACTAATTTCCCGGTGTAAAATGACCGTTTTACCCCTGGCCTCGACATTTTACGTTTTCGACCTTTTTCATGATTCATGACTCTAACATGTCACAAATAATTATTTAAGCTTACGTGAATTTTTTCGTAATTTTATTTGGTTTAAAATTAGATTTTTTCAATTATCTTTTCTTAATTATTTTAACGGTGTTTTAATCCCGAAAAATACCAAACTTTAATATAAAATTCCTAAATTCTAAATTTAGTCTTTTTATATTATTACAGCCCTTATGGACCACGAATCGACCCCCGTGAGTCGTTTTCCAAAATTTCTTTATTTTAAAACTCGTTTTGACATCTAAACTTCGACCCCGAGCCATCTCTTAATTTTATCGAGTTATCCCCGAACCATATAGAGCCAAAAGGTGCCCAACATGTTAGATTAGTCTACTGTACCCTTAAACCACCAAGAAAAATATACTAAGTTCAAAAACGAGGGCTGGAAGTCACCCCATACTACAGCCGAGAATCCTTAGTGTAGTAGGACTCTATGATTTGGTGTCTAGCACCCTAACCCATGACTTGGCTCTCTAACCCACCTCACCAGTACTCGCCCTGGGACCCTAGGACTTCTCCTAACCCAGCCCATGCCCCATGCATCGGACCCTTGGATCACAGCAGCCGGGCAAACGCGACAGCTGCTGCGGCTTCCTCTCGGGAAGAGTCCTTGCTTGCAAGGACTCTTCCCCAGCCCTCTTCCGTGAGTCCTAGCTTGGCTAGGACTCACCCCCTGACCCGTGACGCCCCTTGGCCGTGCCCTGGCCCAAGCCAAGACCAAGCCCTTGCCTCCCAAGACAAACCCGATCACCCCAATCCCATGACAACCCGTGTGCAGCTTTGGTTTGTTTTTCCAGCGTGTATGGTGGGTGTTCTAGGACTCTAAATCATTGAAAAACTTGGCTTGATCATGTCCTAATCATGGCAGCCCTCTGAAGCACATAAAAACATGAATTAGGAATCAAAAACTATGCTTAACAATTCATATGATGATTAAAAACGAAAATACATAAAAGTGACACTTGTTTTCATGTTTTTTCATGCATAAAAGAATACTATGATGTAACGGATGAGAAAAGGAGATTAAGGCGTGCCTTTGCGTTTTAAACGCACGAAAAACCGTTGACGACTGCGAAGAACGGCGACGAATGATCATGGCTTGAATTTACATGACAAAACCAAACTCTCCTTGATGTGATTGTGGGTGCCGTGAGTTTGTAGAGTTGGGAGAGAGTTTTCTTTTTCCAAAATTGAGTGGCCGTGCGTTACAAGGGGTTATGGGGAGGGTTTACATATTTTATACACTAATTAAATCCTAAATTAAGGCTTAGGCCTAATAAGCAAAGTTTAGGCCCATTAGTGCTTGTTTAGGATTTAATAAAATATTAACAAGGTTTTTGTTAAATTATCTTTGTGAATTTATTAGCCGGGTTGCTCGAAAGCTCGTATTTTATTTGAAAATCCAATACCGATAAAAATTACGTTCCGGCGTATAAAATCACCTCAAAACCTCTTATTTTTAAAAAATAATAAAAAGCATCTCCCAACCTTTAAATAATTAAAATCAACTATTTAATAAAAATCATTTTCTATTTTTCAGCCCTCGGTCCCCGTTCCTCGATCGCAACTCGAATAACCTTAAAAATACAATTTTAATGCAACCATGTAGAAAAATATGTTTTAAATATGCAAATATGCCCAACATAATATAATAATGCAATTAAAACATTTAATTAAAATACAAGAGAATTTAATAATTGCATGCATGTGGTTTGCGTAGACTTTAAAATTTTCGGGGCGTTACAATCTTCCCCCCTTAAATTGAATTTCGTCCTCGAAATTCGCTTATCCTTAATAACCCAAAGTTTAGATTCAGTTCTAGTATCCCAAAAATCCACGCTTCCGCTGCGTTACTCTGATCAAACTTAAATTCTTGAATGTCCTTACGTCTCCTTGATCCCAATTAAATTTTCCTTCTAAATCCTTATTTGCAAATTCGCACTTAGAATGTCCCATGATAACTTAGTACTATATTATTATAACCTCAAATTTTCATTGTTCTTAAAGTCACCAATATTAAAAGATGGATAACCAAACTTATCGTATATTATTTTTCTTATTTTATACCCAAAATTTTCACCGACTTATCAAATTTCAATCTTAAAATCCCAAACGCATCCGCTAACGCTTAAATTTCGAGCCTAGTATCGATTCATTCTTAAAAATCCTTGATTAAAATTTCTTATAATACTAAAACCGAGATATCCCAAGGTTCTACATAATCTTAAAAGTCTAAATCCTCAAGATTCTTATCATTTAAACCATTTAATTATCGTTTATTGCTAAACTAGTTCCCAAATTACTTAATAACTTCAAATAAATTCTTAATTTCCTCGAAATTTTATCTTAATTGGCCTTTAATTTCTAAAATCTTATGATTAACCCATAAGTTCTTGGCATTATTAATTTTCTTCTACAGTTTTCCCATGACATAATTTCAATAAACTAAAACTTATTTACCCAAAATCAATTCCTATAACCAATTTTACTAAAAATCCCAATTTATATATTTTCTTATTCCCAAAGCCGTTGCAACACTCAAATAATTATTCCTTACGTCTAATTCCCAAAAATTAATTCGACTAGTAACCATGAATCATAAATATTTTCTTAGAGAAAATCTACGCGTCCCAAAGCATTCGTAATATTCTCGATTAACTTATAGCCCAAAAAGTAGAACGTCGATACTAAAACCCAAAAATCAACATCGTCCATTTCCACCACAAACCAACATGCGTTAAAATAAAATAATTTTTCATTTCATATCGTATCACGTATAAAAATTCCAAGCATATAAAAAGAACATGTGACGTAAACATATAAGTCATGTACTTATGCAGGTAACATCATAAAATCATATAAAACATGTAAACTTACAAGTTGAGGCTTGACGACTGATCTTTCCGGCGCTGATGGTGGCACAACCCTTCACAGAACCATTACTCTGATACCAACTGAAACGTCCTCATCTTTTATTTCTTTAAAAGTACTAGTAAATTTTTTTTTTAAAACTCTCATAATTTCGGTCATTGCATGCCCATGTACATAAAATAATCTTGCACCATTTTAAAATAAATCGTCCAACTAGTATTTGAAAATTGAAAGGAAATTGTCAAACCAGAAATCGTAAAACGTTTTACCAAACCTAAAAAGCAATAAATGTTGAAAAGTATAGCCCATACTAAACTCTCAAAAACCTCTCAAAAGCGTAAATAAATAGTCTTAAAATCTTTAACTAAAAACATCAAGCATAATGCGGAAAATGTAGCGCTGGTCCTCGGGTTGTGTGCGCCTTCAGTCCAGTCGGACAAACCATCAAGACCTCCATAAGCATTATCATGATAACCTGCATCCATCACACCTAGTGAGTCTAAAGACTCAACACACCATAATCTTGATAACGAGTAATACGTAATACAGTTAACATATAACAGTGAAAATACTTGTACTAAAAATATCGTTTTCATGAAGATGCATAAACATAAACATTTTCGTAAACATTTTCATGATGCATAAAACTTTAAACATAAACATTTTCATGACATGCAAACATAAACCCTAACTTTTTCTTTTTCCTCAACATGACATGACATAAAACCTTTAACATGATCATAAACGTTTTCCTTTTCCTTTTTCCTTTGTTGAATTCAGATCGTTAATTGTGACTTTCCTCACATGACATGACATGACATGACGATGGATCCATCAGAAATATAACCACAGTACTCACCGGTCAACTGGGCCCTGGCCTAACATGAATCGAATAGAAATACGATCGTCGGGGCTTCCAATGGGCTTCTCCCCTCACGACCTTCCTATTCTTACCTCAAAACCTCATAACCTCTTGTTCGTAATAATGGAAACACGATCGTCGGGCTCCCACTGGGACCATCACCCTCACGATATCGCCACTATTATCGAACTAGTCACAATCACTTCACTTCATTCAACGTATTTCATTCACATCACTTAATGAAAATCGTGCATAACATAACATTTTCATTTTGAAACCAAGCATGCAACATGTATTTTAACTGTCTTCTTAAATCATAAAAACTCCTTAGACATTTTAAAATCATAATTAAATCATGAGAAATTAATAAACATTTCAAAATCATCATAATATCATAAAAACAGCATTTCGGGCACTGCCATGACCTTTACTAGTTTCCCGGTGTAAAATGATCGTTTTACCCCTGGCCTCGACATTTTACGTTTTCGACCTTTTTCATGATTTCATGACTCTAACATGTCCCAAATAATTATTTAAGTTTACGTGAATTTTTTCGTAATTTTATATGGCTTAAAATTAGACTTTTTCAATTATCTTTTCTTAATTATTTTAACGATGTTTTAATCCCGAAAAATACCAAACTTTAATATAAAATTCCTAAATTCTAAATTTAGTCTTTTTATATTATTACAGCCCTTACGGACCACGACTCGACCCCCGTGAGTCGTTTTCCAAAATTTCTTTATTTTAAAACTCGTTTTGACATCAAAACTTCGACCCCGAGCCATCTCTTAATTTTATCGAGTTACCCCCGAACCATATCAAGCCAAAAGGTGCCCAACATGTTAGATTAGCCTACTGTACCCTTAAACCACCAAGAAAAATATCCTAAGTTAGAAAACGAGGGCTGGAAGTCACCCCATACTACAGCCGAGAATCCTTAGTGTAGTAGGACTCTATGATTTGGTGTCTAGCACCCTAACCCATGACTTGGCTCTCTAACCCACCTCTCCAGTACTCGCCCTGGGACCCTAGGACTTCTCCTAACCCAGCCCATGCCCCATGCATCGGACCCTTGGATCACAGCAGCCGGGCAAACGCGACAGCTGCTGCGGCTTCCTCTCGGAAAGAGTCCTTGCTTGCAAAGACTCTTCCCCAGCCCTCTTCCATGAGTCCTAGCTTGGCTAGGACTCACCCCCTGACCCGTGACGCCCCCTGGCCGTGCCCTGGCCCAAGCCAAGACCAAGCCCTTGCCTCCCAAGACAAACCCGATCACCCCAATCCCATGACAACCCGTGTGCAGCTTTGGTTTGTTTTTCCAGCGTGTATGGTGGGTGTTCTAGGACTCTAAATCATGAAAAAACTTGGCTTGATCAGTCCTAATCATGGCAGCCCTTTGAAGCACATAAAACATGAATTAGGAATCAAAAACTATAATTAACAATTCATATGATGATTAAAATCGAAAATACATAAAAGTGACACTTGTTTTCATGTTTTTTCATGCATAAAAGAATACTATGATGTAACGGATGAGAAAAGGAGATTAAGGCGTGCCTTGTCGTTTTAAACGCACGAAAAACCGTGGACGATTGTGAAGAACGGCGACGAATGATCATGGCTTGAATTTACATGACAAAACCAAACTCTCCTTGATGTGATTGTGGGTTCCATGAGTTTGTAGAGTTGGGAGAGAGTTTTATTTTTCCAAAATTGAGTGGCCGTGTGTTACAAGGGGTTATGGGGAGGGTTTACATATTTTATACACTAATTAAATCCTAAATTAAGGCTTAGGCCTAATAAGCAAAGTTTAGGCCCATTAGTGCTTGTTTAGGATTTAATAAAATATTAACAATGTTTTTGTTAAATTATCTTTGTGAATTTATTAGCCGGGTTGCTCGAAAGCTTGTATTTTATTTGAAAATCCAATACCGATAAAAATTACGTTCCGGCGTATAAAATCACCTCAAAACCTCTTATTTTTCAAAAATAATAAAAAGCATCTCCCAACCTTTAAATAATTAAAATCAACTATTTAATAAAAATCATTTTCTATTTTTCAGCCCTCGGTCCCCGTTCCTCGATCGCAACTCGAATAACCTTAAAAGTACAATTTTAATGCAACCATGTAGAAAAATATGTTTTAAATATGCCAATATGCACAACATAATATAATAAAGCAATTAAAACATTTAATTAAAATACAAGAGAATTTAATAATTGCATGCATGTGGTTTGCGTAGACTTTAAAATTTTCGGGGCGTTACAGCGCATATGCGCTGTTCTCGTCGCGCATATGCGCCGAACTCTCGGGAGTTCTCCCTCGGCATTTCACCCACCTCGCGCATATGCGCGCCCTGTCTCGCGCATATGCGCGAGAGGTTCTGGACAATCCGCGCATGGCTCGCGCATCTCGTCGCGCATGTGCGCGGCACACCCCTTGCACATATATTTCGGGTCTTTTCTCACCTTTTCCGGTCCACTCCGTTCCGTCTATAATTACCTTGATTAATCAATAAATCATTACAGAATACGGTAATCAAATTCTCGGGCCTTACATTTCTCCCCCTCTAAGATATGATTTCGTCCTCGAAATCACAAACACTCAACTCGTGTTATATAGATAATCATATCATATCTCAAATCAGATACAAGAAGGAGATATACCGAAACGACAATAATCTTATATCAACGAAATCACTTGTGACAAAATTAATTTCAGAACAATGGCTATACAACATCCGTATATACCAATCAACAACTCATAACAATCAATATCCCAGTCAGAGATATACTTAATCTTCGGTTTTAAATACCAACAGTCATCGTCCGACGTTAGCATATTAATCTATGTATTCTGAGCTATCCTCGATTTCTTCTGAATCAGTTTCATTTTTCTTATCAGATTTCTGATCTTATCAAATCTGATCTCAGGTATTATCGCCATATCATCCTCATTCAAAGGAAATCCGCAGTTCTCATTGTACAATATCTTGACTAATGCTATTTCGATACTCATCTAATAGCTATTATTGTACAATAATTCACAAGTGACAATGAATCATGTCAACTAGTGCTATAATCCAGCACTACATTTCCTGGATATCCTCAAGTATCAGGATGGTTCACTCCGACTATCCTTCATTCTGTAAATCATAGTTCAAAAATCATGCTATAGACTCAGCCAAAAGTATAAAATCAAACGAAAATCACAGTCTGATAAAATGAACTCTGGCATTCAATACAATCTGACTCCCGTTTCTGACATACCTCTCAGTCGTCTGGTCATATTTGTACGTCATCCTGTACAATATAACCTATGCAGATTTGAACAATCGTTCAATCATAACCACTATCTTGGCAAGATTACAGTAGTGTCATCACACAATCCATAGAAATGTACTCCCATTTCTATTTAGAAATCAATAATCAAGATAATCAATCTCTTGGTTTCTATATTTCTGTCTTTGTTTGTCAGCGATTTAGACATTTCAATACCAATTCTGACATAACTGATTTCATCTGTTTATATCAAAACTGTCTATTCGAATTATCACACATTTCCTGTTGCCAGAATAATACTGAATCTACTACTGCGTGCATCTGACAATACCTGTCATTTCAAATTCGAATATCTGACAAAAACAAATCAGCTAATAATATAAATTAAAGAAAAATACCTACCTGGTATTTGTTAGAGTAGGTGCCCGTCGAGCCAAGTGTTGGCCGAGTGTTCACAATGAAACTCTATGTATAAGCAATCTTTATTTTAGTAATATTTGATATTATTATTTTGGCACATCTTTATCTGTATACCCATGCTAGTTGCATAGATAAAGCCCTTGAATATACAAATAGTAGAAAGAATATGAGATGCTCATATGATGAGTATCATGAAACTCATATTTGTAATACTGTATATTCTAAACGGTTCCTAGTCGATTCAGCCGCCACTAAGAAGGATATAGGCCGCTCGAGTTAGAGACTAGTATCTGCGATGTGAGTACCATGTTTCATTGGTAGGGGACATTGTGATGTCCGAGCATGCAGATAGGTGCTCCTGGTAGAGTGCACTGAACAACCCTCCATTAAAGGACTTTCCAAGTGGTTCTCACTTATCGAGTGGAAAAAGTCCTGGTTTATGGTTGTACACCATTAGTCCTTATGACCCGGGACAACATTGAGACTCTATGTGCTAGAATTACACTTTGACTTGTTTACCGACTCTCATGGGGTCATCAAGTGGCAAGGTTGGGTGTTCTGTCGAAACACATAGGAGTCGATGCATTGTAGTCGGAGATTCACCGCTTACCTTCGGGTATGGATATCCTATGTGTTATCATGTGTATGTAGGTTGAAATCTCTAGCCAGAGTATGGTGGTAATTATGAAAGGGGTTTCATAGATTACACCATTGATGCAACTACGACATGACACATAGTATCGATTCATTGACAACTCTCGATAAACCAATGGTTGTCGAATCGGTCGAGATATATGAGTTGAAGGGACCGTACTGTACGCTAACCATAATTGAATGGTTTGTTAGAGTAGGTGCCCGTCAAGCCAAGTGTTGGCCGAGTGTTCACAATGAAACTCTATGTATAAGCAATCTTTATTTTAATAATGTTTGAGATTATTATTATGGCACATCTTTATCTGTATACCCATGCTAGTTGCATAGATAAAGCCCTTGAATATACAAATAGTAGAAAGAATATGAGATGCTCATATGATGAGTATCATGAAACTCATATTTGTAATACTGTATATTCTAAACGGTTCCTAGTCGATTCAGCCGCCACTAAGAAGGATATAGGCCGCTAGAGTTCGAGACTAGTATCTGCGATGTGAGTACCGTGTTTCATTGGTAGGGGACATTGTGATGTCCGAACATGCAGATAGGTGCTCCTTGTAGAGTGCACTGAACAACCCTCCATAAAAGGACTTTCCAAGTGGTTCTCACTTATCGAGTGGAAATGTCCTAGTTTATGGTTGTACAGAATTAGTCCTTATGACCCGGGACAACATTGAGACTCTATGTGCTAGAATTACACTTTGACTTGTTTACCGACTCTTATGGGGTCATCAGGTGGCAAGGTTGGGTGTTCTGTCGAAACACATAGGAGTCGATGCATTGTAGTCGGGGATTCACCGCTTACCTTCGGGTATGGATATCCTATGTGTTATCATGTGTATGTAGATCGAAATCTTTGGCCAGAGTATGGTGGTAATTATGAAAGGGTTTCATAGATTACACCATCGATGCAACTACGACATGACACATAGTATCGATTCATTGACAACTCTCGATAAACCAATGGTTGTCGAATCGATCGGGATATATGAGTTGAAGGGACCGTACTGTACGCTAACCATAATTGAATGGTTCTTGCAGACACTATCATGTGATACCTAGGGAATCACGTAAGCGATGCTGCTAGGCGTTTAACGTGATTGGTTGGGTACTATCAGACTTGAGTTCTGACGTTCTTATTATCAAGGTGTTGATAAATAAGAATGGAGCAATTGGGGTATGCTCATGTAAGGACATGTTTAGTCCGAATCACATAGAGATGTGAACCCACGGCTAGTTGTATCAATGAACCATTGAGGGCCACACAAGTACTAGCTTTCTAGATCCCGTTGAGAAGTAAAAATAGTTCAATGTGTTGAACGGCTTATAAAGGAGTTTATAAGCGTGAGGAAAATTAGAAGTATGACTTCTATAAAGGAGAAATTAGTTCAATGTGTTGAACGACTTATAAATGAGTTTATAAGTGTAAAGAAAAATAGAAGTATGACTTCTATGAGAGAAATGTAAATTTTAATTTAAGGAAGTGTTCCTAAATTAAAATTGGCCAAGTGAATAATGTAATTGAAAATTGTGATTTTCATAAACATTATTATGGACTAAATTAAATTAATTCAAGTGTTGAATTAATTAAACACTAGTGGGCCTAGTAGAGTCCAAATAATTAAATTAATTCAAGTGTTGAATTAATTAAATTATATTGAGTCTTGAAGAGCTCAATTAAAATAATTATTTAACTAGTGGGACTTGGGTAAATTCAAGTAATGTTTAATTAGTCTCAAATATGTTTGAGATAATTAAAATTTAGTCCAAGGTTTTAATTTGATTAAAAACCATATAATATGCATGCATGGGAGGTGAAAGGTTGGGAGACTACTTTTTGTGTTTTCAAGGCATGGCATGCAACTTTTTGGAACAAATTTTCCCACAACCAAAAAAATGTCTCTTCTTCTCTCCTAGCATGAATAGTGGCCGAGTTACTATTCACATTTTTTCTCCAAGTTTTTCTCTCAATTTTCTTCTTCAATTGTTGAGGAAAGAAATCACTTCTCTTTGAATAATCTTCTTATTTTTCTAGTGCAAAATATGAGGGGATCTACCTAGTTGGTGGTGGGTCTAATTTGAAGGAAAGATTCAAGAACTTGGAGGAGGAAGCTTGTAGATTGTCTACCTTCAAGAGCTAAGGTGTTTACACCTTAGTCGGAGCCATACATCAATCCTTGTGATTGATAGGTAATTTTCTCAACACCCTATGCTTGAAAGTTGAGATTTTTGTATATGCTACACTAGTACACATGGTGGCCGAAAATTTCTTGCAAGAAAATGTGATTTTCGAAAATTTTGTAGCTTCCGTTGTGTTTTTCGGTCACCTTATTCGATCTCTTTCAAGTGGTATCAGAGCTAAGGGTACTAGTTTTTGGATAGCATATACAAGAGGGCGATTTCTAACCGATTGAGATGAAAATTTGCAACGATTCAAGGCCGGATTGGGGCGATTTTTGGGCAGCATGTTGCTGCCCATTTCGGGCAGCTTGGGCTGCCCGAGGGGCTGCCCGAAACTGGCAGCAAGGGCAGCCCTAAGGGCTGCCCGAACTGCCCCCCTATTTTATTAAAAAAAAAAAAATTTTTTTTGGTTGGCCGGAATCCGGCGACGGAGCTCCGGCGACGGCGATGACGACTAGGGTTTTCAAAAGGTGTTTTGGAATATCAAAGTGTCATGGGCCTTGAGTTGTTGGGCCATTGGATGGCCAACACATTTGTGATTTTAAATGGGCCAAAATGTTTTTGGTGAAAAATGAGTTTTTGGGCCCTTAAGTTTAAAATTACAAAAGTTGCAAATTTTTCTCATGAAATAAATAATTTAAGTTGGACTTTAATTATTTATAGTAAATGGTGATTTACAAGAAATTCGGTTATAAATAAATTAATTTGAAAGTAGACAAAGGTGTTTGTATACTTTGTTAATTTACTTTATAATCGTGGCGGTTAGTGATTGGATCAAGATATATAATATTGGATCAATTAATTATTGTGATAATTAATTGATGGTGTATGATATGTGATATTATGCATGAAGGATAATCAAAAGCCCAAGCCCAATTTGCTAGGTGTATGCTAGGATATTTTGTGTTGAATGATTGTAATAATTATCAATTTAAAGTGGGCTTGGTTTATGGCCCGTTCCCACCCCATGAGATGTATCCCTATTTGCCATGGATATTTATTTGTAAATATTAGTATAGTGGATGATCAAGATTGGAAGATGGTGGCCATGATGATTATGAAGATCGAAGACATGTAAATATTGGAAGCTTATGTAATAGTTGCATTTGCATCCCGTGCATTTACCTAGGATTGGACCTAGGCCCGTGTTTAGCTCACACGGTCCGTTAGTATTGGGGCGATTGATCATCCTTGTTTTGTTTACTGTTTATAATATATGCATGATATGTTATAAATAATGAGTATGTGCGTTATTATTATGATAATAACAAAGTTGCATGAATCCGGCAAACATACGATCAAACATGGCGAGCTTTTAAATAAAAAATTAATGATGAGACCTTTCAAAACTAAAAACCCTCATTTTGAATAAGATTCAAAATTAATATCAAGCCCGAAAAGGGGAATTATAAAATTGGTTATAATTTCCTTGTCTTCCATCGACAATGGGTGCATGATGAACGCTACCCGTACTCGTGGCTCGGCTCATATTATTGGGGGGGGCCTTGGGTGCCGGAAAGCTGTGACATCCATTGACATGGTGATGTGAACTACGTGGAACTCCCATGACTTCGGCTCAGATAATTGGGGGAACTCATGGCGACCGTCCATTAAGGTTCAACATCGATGGGTAAGGCTTGACACGTAAAGATGAACGACGTCTATAATGGGTCCTAATCAAACGTGAGACAAAAGTTTACGTTAAGGGTTGCATTGTGATGCAATTGGGAAACTACCTTTTAGGAATTGTGATTGGCTGTATAATCGGGATCATAATTCGCTAATTGGACCTTACGTACCTACTGAGGAAAGGGATTTCCCGTTTTCACTAGAGGGTAGTGAAAGATGTCAAAACAGTGGGAGCAAATATTTATGAAGCAAAAGTCCAAACTTCATATCTTACTAAATATTTTAAAATAGTCATCAACATTTATCTGTTTTTAATTTTCAGTACAAATTGACAATGTCTTCGATTCGCAATCCGATATCTGCAATACCCGACAAACACATGTTAACCAGACCTAATTACTTCACTTGGCTAAGAAACCTAAAAATAGTCTTGAATTCGGAAAGGGTAGCATATACACTGACTGAGTCGCCCCCTGTTGAGGCTCCGACTGACTGCAATCCTGAGGAATTGCAGGCTTACAAGGAATGGTGTGACCATGACTTGATAGCCAGGTGTTATATGCTGACTTCTATGAATGATGAGCTGCAGAGGCGTTTTGAGGGTGCAAAGAATGCTGCTGACATTCATTTGCACCTCAAGGAGCTTTTTGGTGAGCAGACTCGGCCTTTTAGGCATGCTACCGTCAAGGAGCTGATCACTTTGCGCATGCGAGATGGAGCCTCGGTCCATGAGCATGGCCTAAAGGCGATCGGGCTCATGGACAAGCTCGTTGGCATGGATCTGATCTTGCCTTCGGAGTTGACCACCGACGTGTTGATGTTATCGCTGCCTAGCTCATTTGATCCTTTTGTGGTGAACTTCAACATGAACAAGATGGAACCGACCCTTGAGGAGTTGGTAAACATGCTTGTTACGTTTGAATCCACCATCAAGAAAGAGAAGTTGGTTCTTTATGTGGGTTCTTCATCTGGTACGAAGATTGATCCACATGGAATTGAAAGAAGCGTTCTTTCCAACGTCCCAAGAAGAACGCGCCCTTGTTGAGGCAATCTCCGAATCCCGTTGTGGCAGTCACACCAGTTAGGGCTGACAAGACTAGTGATGTTTGTCATCACTGCAAGAAGCCTGGACATTGAAGGCGAAATTGCAAGGAATATCTGGCCCAGAAGAGTTCTGGAAATGGTATGTTCTAAATTGAAGTAAACATTTCAATTAACTCTACTTCTTGGGTATTAGATACCGGTTATGGATCACATCTCTGTAATGTGTTACAGGTTATGGGAAGAAGTAGAAAGCTTAAGGAAGGTGCGACCTTCTAGAAGATGGGCAATGGAGCAAGAGTTGCTGCCAAGACCTTAAGAAATGTTTACTTATTGTTGAACAATGATTTTAAGTTAATTTTAAGAGATGTTTTGTTTGTACCACTTTGGGGAAAAACATTATTTCCATTTCTATTGTGATAAAGATGGATATTCTTGTTTATTTAGCAAAGATGTTTGCAACATTTACAAGAATGAATGTTTAATTGGTACTTGAGAACTTGAAAACGAAATCTATAACTTAAAATTAAAAGATATTCCACTAAATGTCCATTCAAAGGCATACACCATATGAGATATGGATGAGTAAGCCTCCCAAATATTCTTATCTTAGAATATGGGAGCCCTGCTTATGTGAAGCAGGTAGTGGGAGATAAATTGGATAGTCGATCCATTTTATGTTACTTTGTGGAATATCCAAGGAAATTTGTTGGATATTATTTCTATCATCCCCAAGAAACAAAGGTGTTTGTTTCTAGGAATGCAACCTTTTTGGAAAAGGAATTTCTATTGGATAGAAAAATGGGAGATGATAGAACTCGAAGAGGTTCGAGAGACACCCACAATTATAGAACCCACACCCGAAGAGCCAAGAGAGGAGATACAAGCTCCTAGCAGATACGAGAAAGTCTCGAGACCACCTATGAGGTATGGTCAGCTTCTTGAAGAGGGCCATGATGAGCCTAACCATGGATGTGATCCAAGGACCTTCGAGGAAGCGTTATCTGATGCCGATTCATCCAAATGGCTTGAAGCTGTGGAATCTGAGTTGAATTTCATGCATTCAAACCAAGTGTGGGATCTTATAGATCCACCTGAGGGAACGGTTCCCATAGGGACTTGGGGCGGATGGGAAGGTATTGACCTTCAAGGCGCGATTGGTGGCAAAAGTATATACTCAAAGACAAGGAGTTGACTTTGAGGAAACCTTTTCACCAGTTGCAATGCTCAAGTCCATAAGGATTTTGCTAGCCATAGCTGCATGGTATGACTATGAGATATGGCAGATGGATGTCAAGACAGTCTTTCTTAATGGGGATTTTAAGAAAGTGATTTACATGTCTCAACCTAAAAGGTTTACATCTATCGGAAGTGAGCATATGGTATGCAAACTTCAGAGATCTATTTATGGTCTAAAGCAGGCATCTAGGAGTTGGAACCTTAGATTCAATAGTACAATCAAATAGTTTGATTTACTAAGAATCCTGAGGAACCTTATGTGTATAAGAAGGTCAGTGGGAGTGTTGTGACATTCCTGGTGTTGTATGTTGATGACATTCTACTCATTGGGAATGATGTAGGAATGTTGCAATCAACTAAGATATGGTTAGTGAGTAAGTTCTCGATGCAGGACTTGGGTGAAGCATCTTTTGTATTGGGAATACAGATCTATAGAGATAGATCGAGAAGATTGCTTGGTCTTACCCAGTCCACATACATTGATACCATCGTGAAGCCGTTCTCGATGGATGAGTCCAAGGGAGGACATCTACCAATGTTTCATGGCGTGTCCCTATCCAAGTCTGTCTCCCAAGACTGATGCAGAGATAGTGGCGATGACACGCATTCCGTATGCTTCAGCAATTGGTAGCATCATGTATGGGATGATATCTACACGTCTTGACGTGGCTTTCGCACTAAGTGTAGTGAGTAGATATCAATCGAACCCTGGTCTTCCACACTGGAAAGCTGTGAAAGACATCCTCAAGTAGTTGAGAAGGACCAATAAATTGTTCTTGGTCTACGGGGTGGAGAACTAAAATTGGAAGGCTATACCGACTCTAGCTTCCAAAGCGATATCGATGACTCGAAGTCAACCTCTGGTTTAGTATTTATGCTCTATGGTGCTGCTTTCTCTTGGAAGAGTTCCAAGCTAGACAATGCTACGGATTCCAGCACAGAGGCCGAATACATTGCTGCATCAGATGCAGCAAGGGAGGCTGTTTGGATAAGGAATTTCGTCCAAGAGTTGGGCGTCATTCCTAATGGAGTTGCTCCTGTCCCGGTTTTGTGTGACAACACGGGAGCTATAGCTCAAGCAAAGGAGCCTAGGTCTCATCAGAAATCCAAACTAGTATTGAGAAAGTACCACATCCTCGGAGAGATTGTGGAAAGAGGAGAAGTGTCTTTTGACAAAGTCGGCTCCGCCGATAATGTTGTTGATCCACTAGCTACGCCTTTACCTGGACTTATTCGACAAGCATCGCGAATCAATGGGTTTAAAGCATATGGGTAGTTGTCTCTAGTGCAAGTGGGAGATTGTTAGAGTAGGTGCCCGTCAAGCCAAGTGTTGGCCGAGTGTTCACAATGAAACTCTATGTATAAGCAATCTTTATTTTAATAATGTTTGAGATTATTATTATGGCACATCTTTATCTGTATACCCATGCTAGTTGCATAGATAAAGCCCTTGAATATACAAATAGTAGAAAGAATATGAGATACTCATATGATGAGTATCATGAAACTCATATTTGTACTACTGTATATTCTAAACGGTTCCTAGTCGATTCAGCCGCCACTAAGAAGGATATAGGCCGCTAGAGTTCGAGACTAGTATCTGCGATGTGAGTACCGTGTTTCATTGGTAGGGGACATTGTGATGTCCGAACATGCAGATAGGTGCTCCTTGTAGAGTGCACTGAACAACCCTCCATAAAAGGACTTTCCAAGTGGTTCTCACTTATCGAGTGGAAATGTCCTAGTTTATGGTTGTACAGAATTAGTCCTTATGACCCGGGACAACATTGAGACTCTATGTGCTAGAATTACACTTTGACTTGTTTACCGACTCTTATGAGGTCATCAGGTGGCAAGGTTGGGTGTTCTGTCGAAACACATAGGAGTCGATGCATTGTAGTCGGGGATTCACCGCTTACCTTCGGGTATGGATATCCTATGTGTTATCATGTGTATGTAGATCGAAATCTCTGGCCAGAGTATGGTGGTAATTATGAAAGGGTTTCATAGATTACACCATCGATGCAACTACGACATGACACATAGTATCGATTCATTGACAACTCTCGATAAACCAATGGTTGTCGAATCGATCGGGATATATGAGTTGAAGGGACCGTACTGTACGCTAACCATAATTGAATGGTTCTTGCAGGCACTATCATGTGATACCTAGGGAATCACGTAAGCGATGCTGCTAGGCGTTTAACGTGATTGGTTGGGTACTATCAGACTTGAGTTCTGACGTTCTTATTATCAAGGTGTTGATAAATAAGAATGGAGCAATTGGGGTATGCTCATGTAAGGACATGTTTAGCCCGAATCACATAGAGATGTGAACCCACGGTTAGTTGTATCAATGAACCGTTGAGGGCCACACAAGTACTAGCTTTCTAGATCCCGTTGAGAAGTAAAAATAGTTCAATGTGTTGAACGGCTTATAAAGAAGTTTATAAGCGTGAGGAAAATTAGAAGTATGACTTCTATAAAGGAGAAATTAGTTCAATGAGTTGAACGACTTATAAATGAGTTTATAAGTGTAAAGAAAAATAGAAGTATGACTTCTATGAGAGAAATGTAAATTTTAATTTAAGGAAATGTTCCTAAATTAAAATTGGCCAAGTGAATAATGTAATTGAAAATTGTGATTTTCATAAACATTATTATGGACTAAATTAAATTAATTCAAGTGTTGAATTAATTAAACACTAGTGGGCCTAGTAGAGTCCAAATAATTAAATTAATTCAAGTGTTGAATTAATTAAATTATATTGAGTCTTGAAGAGCTCAATTAAAATAATTATTTAACTAGTGGGACTTGGGTAAATTCAAGTAATGTTTAATTAGTCTCAAATATGTTTGAGATAATTAAAATTTAGTCCAAGGTTTTAATTTGATTAAAAACCATATAATATGCATGCATGGGAGGTGAAAGGTTGGGAGACTACTTTTTGTGTTTTCAAGGCATGACATGCAACTTTTTGGAACAACTTTTCCCACAACCAAAAAAATGTCTCTCCTTCTCTCCTAGCATGAATAGTGGCCGAGTTACTATTCACATTTTTTCTCCAAGTTTTTCTCTCAATTTTCTTCTTCAATTGTTGAGGAAAGAAATCACTTCTCTTTGAATAATCTTCTTATTTTTCTAGTGCAAAATATGAGGGGATCTACCTAGTTGGTGGTGGGCCTAATTTGAAGGAAAGATTCAAGAACTTGGAGGAGGAAGCTTGTAGATTGTCTACCTTCAAGAGCTAAGGTGTTTACACCTTAGTCGGAGCCATACATCAATCCTTGTGATTGATAGGTAATTTTCTCAACACCATATGCTTGAAAGTTGAGATTTTTGTATATGCTACACTAGTACACATGGTGGCCGAAAATTTCTTGCAAGAAAATGTGATTTTCGAAAATTTTGTAGCTTCCGTTGTGTTTTCGGTCACCTTATTCGATCCCTTTCATGGTTCTTGCAGGCACTATCATTTGATACCTAGGGAATCATGTAAGCGATGCTGCTAGGCGTTTAACACGATTGGTTGGGTACTATCAGACTTGAGTTCTGACGTTCTTGTTATCAAGGTGTTGATAAGTAAGAATGGAGCAATTGGGGTATGCTCATATAAGGACATGTTTAGTCCGAATCACATGGAGATGTGAACCCACGGCTAGTCGTATCAATGAACCATTGAGGGCCACACAAGTGCTAGCTTTCTAGATCCCGTTGAGAAGTAAAAATAGTTCAATGTGTTGAACGGCTTATAAAGGAGTTTATAAGCGTAAGGAAAATTAGAAGTATGACTTCTATAAAGGAGAAAATAGTTCAATGTGTTGAACGACTTATAAATGAGTTTATAAGTGTAAAGAAAAAATAGAAGTACGACTTCTATGAGAGAAATGTAAATTTTGATTTATGGAAGTGTTCCTAAATTAAAATTTGGCCAAGTGAATAATGTATTTGAAAATTGTGATTTTCATAGACATTATTATGGACTAAATTAAATTAAATTAAATTAAATTAATTCAAGTGTTGAATTAATTAAATAATATTGAGTCTTGTAGAGCTCAATTAAAATAATTATTTAACTAGTGGGACTTGGGTAAATTCAAGTAATGTTTAATTAGTCTCAAATATGTTTGAGATAATTAAATTTAGTCCAAAGTTTTTAATTTGATTAAAAACTATATTATATGCATGCATGGGAGGTGAAGGGTTGGAGATTACTTTTTATTAAAATAATGCAAGGCATGCACCTTTTGCTTTTTGCTTTTCTCACAACCAAGACAAGAAAATTAACTCATTCTCCTTCCCCTCCAACACACAATGGCCGAAATCCTCTCTTCATTTTCTCTCCATTTTTCTTTCATTTTGTGTTCTTCAATTGTTGGAGAAAAACACTCACTTCTCAAAGAAAAATGCCATACATTTTCTAGTGCAAGTGTAAGGTGGATCTACCTAGTTGGTGGTGGGCTTGATTGGAAGAAAGGAGTCCAAAAGAAAGGTGAAGCTTGTAGATTGTCTACCTTCAAGAGCTAAGGTGTTTACACCTTAGTTGGAGCCATCATCAACATCAAGAGGTTGATAGGTAACGATTTTCTTACACCCTATGTATGACATAGTTGTGTTTTTGTATTTGTTGCACAAAACTTATGGTGGCCGAAAATTTTATGTCAAAATCGCAAATTTTGAGCTTCCGTTGCGCTTCCGGTCACCGTAACTGTCACACCCTTACTCTATACTTAGCATAATTACCATAATCAAAATAAGATTTGAATGATATAACTATATTATGAATCAAATCAACAAGGGGCATCACTTTGACGGTTTGTAAAAATTTTGGCATGATGTCCCTATAGTTTGTATAAGCCCAAACCAAGCAACAACATTTATATATACATAGACACAAACTCAACTCAAGCAACAACATCAACCCATATATATATAATCGTATTCTTACACACAAACATATTCTGTACCATCATACCCCTAGACATAAACATTGTAAAACTTGTTTCAAACCCTGACATTCAATTCATTATAATACATATGCGGAAGCTATACAATAAGACGCCCGGTTCTTGTCGAGGTGAGGCACGTCACTAGCATCCATTGGCGAACCGGCATCCTACGCATCTTCACTACCTGATCCTGTAATACATGAGCTACGTGAGTTTATAAACTCAATAAGTTGGCACTTGTACGTATCAATATACATAGAAGGAACATACATATCAAGTCGTGATCAACAATGAATCTTAAAAACATGTCATACCGTAGCATATATTCAATGTTCATTTTTGTACTTGAGCCTCATTAGTTGACCTGTACTACCGTGCTTGCTTTATTATATAGCTACTACTGTGTTGGACGTCAGGGAGCAACCTTTGGCATCCCCACGCCCCATGAACATATATTGGCCAATAGCTTTGGTGGACTTAAAACCACCCATGATGTCAACAAGCTCTATATTATGTAAATCAATCTTTTTCTTTTCATGTTCATGTTCTTGTTCATGACATAGCACCCATCATCAATATTCATGAGTTCCTTACATATTTGATACATAACAATGGAATATGGTGCTATGTTTTCATCAATAAACATACTAACAATGTACATATATCAATAGACAATGAGATGCATTTGAAATTCATAATATTACTCATTTATTACTTCAAGAACATGCCAACTTACAGTCCAAGCGTACGAATACTTGTTTCAGACGATGTATCTCGCTCCTATACTGTAACATATATCAAAATCCCATCACTATATAAATACTAGATGAAAATCACTCTTATACATGTAGGATAACTAAAAGAGGAGAAAACTTACACCTCTATGATGTTCTTGTGATGAAGAACCAAGTTCTAACTTCAAAACTTTGAAAGGAATTAAGAAGGAAGCTTTGGAGGATGTTTTCTAAACTTTTCTTTCGAGTTTTCTGTGAAAAAGGGGGAGAGGAGCTGATGTAATGGTTTAGAAACCCGAAGCTTATCCTCTTATATATATGGCGGCGCTCGGGCGGTCATTTTCTACCGCCCGAGCGCGGAATGTTCTGTCCAAAAGGTGCAGTTTTCGTGCACTGGCGCTCGGGCGGTCATTTTTTACCGCTCGAGCGCCATATGTTCTGTAAATTTCGTGAACCCTTAGTGTACCGGCGCTCGGGCGGTAGAATCTTACCGCTCGGGCGCCACCTGTGCTGCCTCTGCGTACTGACTTTTCAAAGATTGCTCCGGAAATGGTTCTTCCGCTCATAATCTGAAAAAATGGTAAACTACAAAGTTGTAGTTCTATGTCTTGGCTTGAATCTCCCACTGGTTTCAGGTCATTTGGAGGTCTGAGTAAAAAGTTATGCCCATTCTCCTAACATGTGTCAGTGAAAGAATGACGGTATACACGACACACTTCGGGGCGCTTTTGGCTTGTCCTCCACAATGATTTGGACAAAACCCAAAACGTGAAAGTTGTAGCATTATGTCTTAGCTTTCTAATGGTTATGGCCTCACACAATTTGGATCAATATTCAAATCATTATGCTAAAACCCGTAAAAACTACCATATCTACATCTCATTTCCTACCAACTTCATAACACTATTTCTATGTACCCACCTTACCATCACTATTTTGACATTTATTCATTCTCAATGCACCCTAAACAATATAAAAGTCATGTTCAAACTCAATATTGATACTTCAATCATCACGTGAAATCTAATAAGGTAATTAACTACAAAAAAAAACGACATAAACGTGTTACTAATCATTTGTACGAGTAACCGGGCATTACAATTCTCCCCTCCTTCAAAGAATTTCGTCCTCGAAATTTGACGTACCATATAGTTCGGGATATCTCTGTTGAATCTCGTCTTCTCGTTCCCAAGTTGCTTCTTCTATTGCATGATTTCGCCATAACAGTTTCACCAAGGGTATTTCCTTGCCTCGTAACACTTTTGATTTCCTATCGAGGATTTGGACCGGCCGTTCTTCATACGAGAGATTCGATGCAAGCTCCAATGGTTCGTAATGAAGAACGTGAGAAGGATTGGCCAAATACTTTCGTAGCAAGGAAACGTGAAAAACATTGTGAACATTTGACAAGTTCGGAGGTAAAGCAACTTGGTAGGCTCTGTCTCCTACTCTTTCCAAGATTTCAAATGGACCGATAAATCTTGGACTCAATTTTCCCTTCTTACCAAAACGCAAAATGCCCTTCAATGGTGATATCTTTACAAATACATGGTCACCAACCTGAAATTCCAATCGACGACGTCGCACATCAGCATAGCTTTTCTGTCGACTCTGTGCAGTGTGCATTCTTTCTCTGATCTTGGTTACCAATTCAGCTGTCTGTTGTACCAATTCAGGGCCTAATAATTTCCTTTCTCCTATTTCATCCCAATGTACTGGAGATCGACATTTTCTACCATATAATGCAGTATATGGTGCCATTCCAATGCTTGACTGATAGCTATTATTATATGTAAACTCAGCCAACGGTAGTTTACTGTCCCAACTGCCTGGGAAGTCAATAGTACAGGCCCTCAACATATCTTCTAAGATCTGATTCACTCGTTCTGATTGTCCATCAGTTTGAGGGTGGAATGCTGTGCTGAATGACAATCGAGTTCCCATAGCATGATGCAAACTCTTCCAAAATGCTGATGTAAATTTTGGATCTCTATCAGATATAATGGACACTGGTTTGCCATGAAGCCTCACTATCTCCTTGATGTATTCTTCAGCATATTGATTCATCGTGTATGTGGTCTTCACCGGAAGAAAGTGAGCTGATTTTGTAAGTCGATCGACAATAACCCATATAGCATTGAATCCCCTTTGTGTTCTTGGCAGACCAAGGATGAAATCCATTGTGATATGTTCCCATTTCCACTCAGGAATGGGTAGCGGTTTCAGAAGTCCTGCTGGTCTTTGATGTTCAGCCTTGACCTGTTGACAAGTTAGACATTGTGCAACCAATTGAGCAATGTCTTTTTTCATACCTGGCCACCAAAATAATGGTTTCAAATCCTTGTACATTTTCGTGCCTCCTGGATGGATCGAATATGGAGTAGCATGAGCATCAATAAGAATATCAGTTCTGATTGTTCCTTGCTTTGGCACACACAATCTACTACGATATGTCCAAATTCCTTTCTCATTCAATTCAAAGTTCGAATGTCCTTTTGCTTCATCTCGCTGCCTCAATTGTTGTAATTCACTGTCTATACTTTGTTCGGCCTTGATTCTATCTGCAAGTGTTGGTCGAACCATGAGAGATGATAACTGAATTGCAGCTCCCTTTGGAATAACATCAAGCTTCAAGTTCTGCAAATCCCATAAAATCTGCTCTTGTACTTGCATTGCAGCAATAGAACTGGACTTTCGACTTAACGCATCTGCAACAACATTGGCTTTACCTGGATGATAATTAATAACACAATCGTAATCCTTCACCAATTCCAACCAACGTCGTTGTCTCATATTCAGTTCTTTTTGCGTGAATAAGTATTTCAGACTCTTGTGGTCTGTGTAAATTTCACACCGTTCACCATACAGATAATGGCGCCATATTTTCAATGCAAATACCACTGCTGCCAGTTCTAAATCATGTGTGGGATAGTTCTTTTCATATTCCTTTAATTGCCTTGAAGCATAAGCAATTACCTTCCCGTGCTGCATTAAAACTGCTCCTAAACCTTGTTTCGAAGCATCACTGTATACCACAAAATCTCCTGGTCCTTCTTGTATAGCAAGGACTGGTGCTGATGTCAATTTTGCCTTTAACTCTTGGAAACTGCGATCACATGCTTCGTCCCACACAAATTTCACATTCTTTCGAGTTAAAGCAGTCAAAGGTAATGCTATCTTAGAAAATCCCGCTATAAACCGACGGTAATAACCAGCTAGCCCAAGGAAACTACGTACCTCGGTAACAGTGGTAGGTCGTAGCCAGTTATTAACTGCTTCAATCTTGCTTGGATCCACTGATATGCCTTCTTTTGAGATAATATGGCCTAAGAATGATACTTGTTCAAGCCAAAATTCACATTTCTTCCATTTGGCATACAAATGTTTATCTTTCAAAGTTTGCAAAACTAATTGCAAATGTTCTCGATGCTCCTCTACAGTTCGTGAGTAGATGAGAATATCATCTATAAACACAATCACGAACTTGTCTAGAAATGGCTTGAAAATTCTGTTCATTAAATCCATGAAAGCAGCTGGTGCATTTGTTAGTCCAAATGGCATTACAAGAAATTCATAATGCCCGTACCTAGTTCGGAAGGCAGTCTTAGAAATATCATCTGACTTCACTTTTAATTGATGATAGCCTGATCGTAAATCAATCTTCGAAAAGATGGCAGCTCCTTGTAATTGATCAAACAAATCATCAATTCTGGGGAGTGGATACTTATTCTTAATTGTCACTTTGTTCAACTCCCGATAATCAATGCATAGACGAAGGGTACCGTCTTTCTTTTTCACAAACAAAACAGGTGCACCCCACGGTGAAAAGCTCGGTCTAATAAACCCTTTATCAAGCAACTCCTGTAACTGTTCTTTCAGTTCTTTCATTTCTGTAGGAGCTAATCGATAAGGAGCTTTGGAGATCGGATGAGTTCCTGTCACAACATCAATTACAAATTCGATCTCTCTATCTGGGGGTAAGCCTGTTACATCATCAGGAAATACTTCTGGAAATTCACAAACGACATCTGTATCTTTTAGTTCACGAACCGGTGGATCAATAACTAAAACAGATGCTAAATATCCTTGACACCCCTTCTGTAATAATTTACAAGCCTTCATACAAGAGATTATCCGAAGAGGTAAGGATATACCTGCACTTGCTACTGTGAATGGTTCAGCTCCTACTGGTGCAAACTTGATCATCTTTATGCCACAGTCAATAGTAACTCTGTACTTCGAGAGCCAATCCATTCCCAATATCACATCAAAATCATTCATTTTCAAAACAATCAATTCAGCATACATCTGATGGCCTTGGACATATATTGGACATCCTCGCACAATCTGATCTGTCTGTAATTCTTGCCCGGAAGGTAAGGCTATGGCGAGTTGTGTCTCTAGTGTACTCGCTGTAATGCCCAGTCTCCTTACAAACGATTCCGAAATAAAGGAATGCGTGGCTCCTGAATCTAGTAAAACAATAGCAGTAATACCAGAAATCAAGAACATACCCGTAATCATCGATGTATCCGCATCCACTTCTTCTTTGGTCATGGAGAAAAGGCATCCCTGCACTTTCTCAGAACTCCCTGGACAATTCTTGGCGAGATGCCCTGGCTTTTTGCAGCGATAGCAAACATTGGAACCTTGCATACATTCCCCGCCATGAAGTTTGCCACATTTAGGACAAGGTGATCTGTCTTGTTCTTTACGTGGAGGAGGACCCTTGCCACGGGGTTCCTCTGGTCGAGTACCTCTGCTATCAGTCTTTTTGCCTTGTCCTGGTCCTTGGCTCTTCTGAAAGTACTGCTGTCTTCGTTGTTGTCTGTCTCTGTCAATGTCATGTTCATCTTGTTCTGCCATAAGTGCTCTTTCTACTATCTCCCCATACGTAGCAACTTTCGACATTCGTACATCTCTTTTAATTTCCGCGCGAAGTCCTCGCATGAAATGTTCGCCCTTACTGGTGTCATCTTGTGCAATATATGGTACATATTGGACTCCAGCCTCAAATTGTTGTATGTATTCCGTCATTGCCATAGTTCCTTGCTTCAAGTTAAGGAAGTCGCTGGCTTTCTTAGCTCGTACGTCTTTACTGAAATACTTGTTGTAAAACACGGTTTTGAAAGTTCCCCATGTCAGTGGTCCAACCGGTAATGCCACTTTTGCACTTTCCCACCATATTCTTGCATGTTTTGTTAAGAGAAAGATGGCACAAGTCACTTGGTCAGCATCATCCATATGAAGGTAGGAGAAGATGGACTCCAATGACTTAATCCACTCTTCTGCTACTGCTGGATCGGTGCTTCCCATGAATTCCGGAGGATTCAAACGTCTAAAACGGTCATATACGTCTGTTTGAACAGGCACATGTCTGTGTACTATGGCTTGAGCTTGTGCCTGTTCATGAGTAGTCCGTTGCATCTCCAGTAGCTGCTGGATTTGTTCACCATGGACCTTTGCTTGTTGTTGGAGTAATTGGGCAAAGTCATCTACAGGTTGTGGCGCACTACCTTCACCTTCGACTGCTGGGGCCTTGCCCTTAGATGACTCTCCCTCATGTACTTTACGTTTCGGTGGCATCGTCGCTTATCTTAACCTACAAATAGATCGCATAACTTAACATAAACTATGGGATACAAAGATACTTACTTGCCGAGTTCTCCATGTAGATGAAGTGCAGTGTCTTCCCTGTCGAAGAACCGTGGGCTCTGATACCATATAAATGTCACACCCTTCTCTATACTTAGCATAATTACCATAATCAAAATAGGATTTGAATGATATAACTATATTATGAATCAAATCAACAAGGGGCATCACTTTGACGGTTTGTAAAAATTTTGGCATGATGTCCCTATAGTTTGTATAAGCCCAAACCAAGCAACAACATTTATATATACATAGACACAAACTCAACTCAAGCAACAACATCAACCCATATATATATAATCGTATTCTTACACACAAACATATTCTGTACCATCATACCCCTAGACATAAACATTGTAAAACTTGTTTCAAACCCTGACATTCAATTCATTATAATACATATGCGGAAGCTATACAATAAGACGCCCGGTTCTTGTCGAGGTGAGGCACGTCACTAGCATCCATTGGCGAACCGGCATCCTACGCATCTTCACTACCTGATCCTGTAATACATGAGCTACGTGAGTTTATAAACTCAATAAGTTGGCACTTGTACGTATCAATATACATAGAAGGAACATACATATCAAGTCGTGATCAACAATGAATCTTAAAAACATGTCATACCGTAGCATATATTCAATGTTCATTTTTGTACTTGAGCCTCATTAGTTGACCTGTACTACCGTGCTTGCTTTATTATATAGCTACTACTGTGTTGGACGTCAGGGAGCAACCTTTGGCATCCCCACGCCCCATGAACATATATTGGCCAATAGCTTTGGTGGACTTAAAACCACCCATGATGTCAACAAGCTCTATATTATGTAAATCAATCTTTTTCTTTTCATGTTCATGTTCTTGTTCATGACATAGCACCCATCATCAATATTCATGAGTTCCTTACATATTTGATACATAACAATGGAATATGGTGCTATGTTTTCATCAATAAACATACTAACAATGTACATATATCAATAGACAATGAGATGCATTTGAAATTCATAATATTACTCATGTATTACTTCAAGAACATGCCAACTTACAGTCCAAGCGTACGAATACTTGTTTCAGACGATGTATCTCGCTCCTATACTGTAACATATATCAAAATCCCATCACTATATAAATACTAGATGAAAATCACTCCTATACATGTAGGATAACTAAAAGAGGAGAAAACTTACACCTCTATGATGTTCTTGTGATGAAGAACCAAGTTCTAACTTCAAAACTTTGAAAGGAATTAAGAAGGAAGCTTTGGAGGATGTTTTCTAAACTTTTCTTTCGAGTTTTCTGTGAAAAAGGGGGAGAGGAGCTGATGGAATGGTTTAGAAACCCGAAGCTTATCCTCTTATATATATGGCGGCGCTCGGGCGGTCATTTTCTACCGCCCGAGCGCGGAATGTTCTGTCCAAAAGGTGCAGTTTTCGTGCACTGGCGCTCGGGCGGTCATTTTTTACCGCTCGAGCGCCATATGTTCTGTAAATTTCGTGAACCCTTAGTGTACCGGCGCTCGGGCGGTAGAATCTTACCGCTCGGGCGCCACCTGTGCTGCCTCTGCGCACTGACTCTTCAAAGATTGCTCCGGAAATGGTTCTTCCGCTCATAATCTGAAAAAATGGTAAACTACAAAGTTGTAGCCCTATGTCTTGGCTTGAATCTCCCACTGGTTTCAGGTCATTTGGAGGTCTGAGTAAATAGTTATGCCCATTCTCCTAACATGTGTCAGTGAAAGAATGACGGTATACACGACACACTTCGGGGCGCTTTTGGCTTGTCCTCCACAATGATTTGGACAAAACCCAAAACGTGAAAGTTGTAGCATTATGTCTTAGCTTTCTAATGGTTATGGCCTCACACAATTTGGATCAATATTCAAATCATTATGCTAAAACCCGTAAAAACTACCATATCTACATCTCATTTCCTACCAACTTCATAACACTATTTCTATGTACCCACCTTACCATCACTATTTTGACATTTATTCATTCTCAATGCACCCTAAACAATATAAAAGTCATGTTCAAACTCAATATTGATACTTCAATCATCACGTGAAATCTAATAAGGTAATTAACTACAAAAAAAAACGACATAAACGTGTTACTAATCATTTGTACGAGTAACCGGGCATTACAGTAACCGATCCCCTTTCAAGTGGTATCCGAGCTATGGTTACGTTTTCGTGTAGCAAATACAAGATATTATGTTGAGATCGATTTCTAACCGCATGAGTGTATTTTTTGCAACAAAAATGAAGGCCGATTATTGGGGAATTTCGGGCAGCATGTTGCTGCCCGTGTCGGGCTGCCCGAGGGGCTGCCCGTTTCGAGCAGCTAGGGCAGCCCCCGAACAGCCCCTTCGAAAAATAAAAAAAAAAAAATTTGTTCACCGGAATGTTGGCCGGAATACGGCGACGGAGCTCCGGCGACGGCGATGACGGCTAGGGTTTTCAAAAGGTGTTTTGAAATATCAAATTGTCATGGGCCTTGAGTTGTTGGGCCATTGGATGGCTAACATGTTTGTGAATTTTAAATGGGCTAAAAATGTTTTTGGTGAAAAATAAGTTTTTGGGCCCTTAAGTTTAAAATTACAAAAGTTGCAAATTTTTCCTCATAAAATAAATAATTGAAGTTGGACTTTAATTATTTATAGTAAATTGTGATTTATAAGAAATTCGGTTATAAATAAATTAATTGGAAAGTAGACAAAGGTGTTTGTATACTTTGTTAATTTAGTTTATAATCGTGGCGGTTAGTGATTGGATCAAGATATATAATATTGGATCAATTAATTATTGTGATAATTAATTGATGGTGTATGATATGTGATATTATGCATGAAGGATGATCAAAAGCCCAAGCCCAATTTGCTAGGTGTATGCTAGGATATTTTGTGTTGAATGATTGTAATAATTATCAATTTATAAAGTGGACTTGGTTTATGGCCCGTTCCCACCCCATGAGATGTATCCCTATTTGCCATGGATATTTATTTGTAAATATTAGTATAGTGGATGATCAAGATTGGAAGATGGTGGCCATGATGATTATGAAGATCGAAGACATGTAAATATTGGAAGCTTATGTAATAGTTGCATTTGCATCCCGTGCATTTTCCTAGGATTGGACCTAGGCCCGTGTTTAGCTCACACGGTCCGTTAGTATTGGGGCGATTGATCATCCTTGTTTGTTTACTGTTTATAATATATGCATGATATGTTATAAATAATGAGTATGTGCGTTATTATTATGATAATAACAAAGTTGCATGAATCCGGCAAACATACGATCAAACATGTCGAGCTTTTAAAATAAAAATTAATGATGAGACCTTTCAAAATTAAAAACCCTCAATTTGAATAAGATTCAAAATTAATATCAAGCCCGAAAAGGGGAATTATAAATTTGTTTATAATTTCCTTGTCTTCCATCGACAATGGGTGCATGATGAACGCTACCCGTACTCGGGGCTCGGCTCATATTATTGGGGGAGCTTTGGGTGCCGGAAAGCTGTGACATCCATTGAAATGGTGATGTGAACTACGTGGAACTCCCATGATTTCGGCTCATATTATTGGGGGAACTCATGGCGACCGTCCATTAAGGTTCAACATCGATGGGTAAGGCTTGACACGTGAAGATGAACGACGTCATATTATTGGGTCCTAATCAAACGTGAGACAAAAGTTTACGTAGAGGGTTGCATTGTGATGCAATTGGAAACTACCTTTTAGGAATTGTGATTGGCTGATATTATTCGGGATCATAATTCGCTAATTGGACCTTACGTACCTACTGAGGAAAGATGTTTCCCGTTTTCACTAGAGGGTAGTGAAAGATGTCAAAACAGTGGGAGCAAATATTTATGAAGTAAAAGTCCAAACTTCATATCTTACTAAATATTTTAAAATAGTCATCAACATTTATCTGTTTTTATTTTTCAGTACAAATTGACAATGTCATCGATTCGCAAACCGATATCCGTAATACTCGACAAACACATATTAACTGGACCTAATTACCTCACTTGGCTAAGAAACCTAAAAATCGTCTTGAATTCGGAAAGGGTAGCATATACACTGACTGAGTCGCCCCCTGTTGAGGCTCCGACTGACTGCAATCCTGAGGAATTGCAGGATTACAAGGAATGGTGTGACCATAACTTGATAGCCAGGTGTTATATGCTGACTTCTATGAATGATGAGCTGCAGAGGCGTTTTGAGGGTGCAAAGAGTGCGGCTGACATTCATTTGCACCTCCAGGAGCTCTTTGGAGAGCAAACACGTCCTCTTAGGCATGCTACCGTCAAGGAGCTGATCACTTTACGCATGCAAGATGGGGCCTCCGTCCATGAGCATGGCCTAAAGGCGATCGGGCTCGTGAACAAGCTCGTTAGCATGGATCTGATCTTGCCTTCGGAGTTGACCACCGACGTGTTGCTGTTATCATTGCCTAGCTCATTTGATCCTTTTGTGGTGAACTTCAACATGAACAAGATAGAGCCGACCCTTGAGGAGTTGGTGAATATGCTTGTTACGTTTGAATCCACCATAAAGAAAGAGAAGTTGGTTCTTTATGTGGGTTCTTCATCTGGTACGAAGATTGATCCACATGGGAATGGAAAGAAGCGTTCTTTCCAACGTCCCAAGAAGAACGTGCCCTTGATGAGGCAATCTCCGAATCCCGTTATGGCAGCCACACCAGTCAAGGCTGACAAGACTGCTGATGTTTGTCATCACTGCAAGAAGCCTGGACATTGGAGGCGTAATTGCAGGGAATATCTTGCCCAGAAAAGTTCTGGAAACGGTATGTTCTAAATTGAAGTAAACATTTCAATTAACTCTACTTCTTGGGTATTGGATACCGAACGTTGATCACATCTCTGTAATGTGTTGCAGATGATGGGAAGAAGTAGGAGACTAAGGGAAGGTGAGACCTTCTTGAGGATAGGCAATGGAGCAAGAGTTGCCGCCAAGACCTTAAGAAATGTTTACTTATTGTTGAACAATGATTTTAAGTTAATTTGTAAGAGATGTTTTGTTGTACCTTTTTGGTGAAAAACATTGTTTCCATTTCTATTGTGATAAAAATGGATATTCTTGTTTATTTTGCAAAGGTGTTTGCAACATTTACATGAATGAATGTTTTATTGGTACTTGAGAACTTGAAAACGATCTCTATAACTTAAAATTAAAAGATATTCCACTAAATGTCCATTCAAAGGCATACACCATATGATATATGGATGGGTAAGCCTCCTAAGTATTCTTATCATAGAATATGGGGTGCCCTGCATACGAAGCAGGTAGTGGGAGATAAATTGGATAGTCGATCCATTTTATGCTACTTTGTGGGATATCCAATGAATTCGATTGGATACTAATTCTATCATCCCCAAGAAACAAAAGTGTTTGTTTCTAGGAATGCAACCTTTTTGGAAAAGGAATTTCTATTGGATAGAAAAGGGGAGATGATAGAACTCGAAGAGGTTCGAGAAACACCCACAATTGAAGAACCCACACCCGAAGAGCCAAGTGAGGAGGTACAAGCTCCTAGAAAATCCGAGAGAGTCTCGAGACCACCTATGAGGTATGGTCTGCTTCTTGAAGAGGGCCATGATGAGCCTAACCATGGATGTGATCCAAGGACCTTCAAGGAAGCATTATCTGATGCCGATTCATCCAAGTGGCTTGAAGCGATGGAATCTGAGATGAATTCCATGCATTCGAACCAAGTGTGGGATCTTATAGATCCACCTGAGGGAACGGTTCCCATAGGGACTTGGGACGGATGGGAAGGTATTGACCTTCAAGGCGCGATTGGTGGCAAAAGGATATACTCAAAGACAAGGAGTTGACTTTGAAGAAAACTTTTCCCAGTCGCAATGTTCAAGTTCATAAGGATTTTGATAGCCATAGCTGCATGGTATGACTATGAGATATGACAGATGGATGTCAAGACAGACTTTCTTAATGGGGATTTTAAGAAAGTTATTTACATGTCTCAAACCTGGAGGGTTTACATCTATCGGAAGTGAGCATATGGTATGCAAACTTCAAAGATCTATTTATGGTCTAAAGCAGGCATCTAGGAGTTGGAACCTCAGATTCGATAGTACAATCAAGGAGTTGATTTACTAAGAATCCTGAGGAACCCTGTGTGTATAAGAAGGTCAGTGGGAGTGTTGTGACATTCCTGGTGTTGTATTTTGATGACATTCTACTCATTGGGAATGATGTAGGAATGTTGCAATCAACTAAGATATGGTTAGAGAGTAAGTTCTCGATGCAGGACTTGGGTGAAGCATCTTTTGTATTGTGATACAGATCTATTGAGATAGATCGAAAAGATTGCTTGGTCTCACCCAGTCCACATACATTGATAACATCGTGAAGAGGTTCTCGTTGGATAAGTCCAAGAGAGGACATCTACCAATGTGTCATGGCGTGTCCCTATCCAAGTCTGTCTTTCAAGACTGATGCAGAGATAGCGGCGATGACAAAGCATTCCTTACGCATCTGCGATTGGTAGCATCATGTATGGGATGATATCTACACGTCTTGACGTGGCTTTCGCACTAAGTGTAGTGAGTAGATATCAATCGAACCCTGGTCTTCCACACTGAAAGCTGTGAAAGACATCCTCAAGTAGTTGAGAAGGACCAATAAATTGTTCTTGGTCTATGGGGTGGAGAACTAAAATTGGAAGGCTATACCGACTCTAGCTTCCAAAGCGATATCGATGACTCGAAGTCAACCTCTGGGTTTGTATTCATGCTCAATGGTGCTGATGTCTCTTGGAAGAGTTCCAAGCAAGACAATATTACGGATTCCAGCACAGAGGCCGAATACATTGCTGCATCAGATGCAGCAAGGGAGGCTGTTTGGATAAGGAATTTCGTCTAAGAGTTAGACGTCATTCCTAATGGAGTTGCTCCTATCCCGGTGTTGTGTGATAACACGGGAGCTTTTGAAAGCGGACCGGTTACGGGGGCCGGAAACGCAACGGAAGCGAAAAATTAAAATTTTAGAGCATATATTTCGGCCCCCATGAAAAGTTTTGTGTAAAATTTGCAAAATCATAAAACATGCATAGGATGTATAAAGAGGTTTACCTATCAACCCCTTAGAGTTGATGAATGGCACCAACCAAAGTGTAAACACTTTGGCTCTTGTATGGATGAGAGATCTACAAGCTTCCACCTCCAATCCTCCAAGAATTAGGCCCACCACAAGCTATGTAAACCCCCTTAAGTTTTGCACTAGAAAAACTTAAGGATTTATCAAAGAGAAGAATTTTTCTCCAAGAAAATGAAGAACAAAAGAAAGAAAAATTTGAGAGAGAAATCCTTCAAATTTTCGGCCAAGGAGTGATACAAGTGAGGGAGTGAAGTCTAGACTTGGGTGTGGGAAAAGTGGAAAAAGATGTTCCCCATGCCATGCATTATTTTATTAAAAAGTATTGAAGTCTCTTCACCTCCCAAGCATGCAAACCCTACATGTCTCACTTATATATTATATGGTTTTTTAACACATTAAAAAACATAGACTAAATTTTAATTATCTCAAACACATTTGAGATTAATTAAATACTACTTGAATTTATTCAAGTCCCACTAGTTAAATAATTATTTTAATTGAGCTCTACTAGACTCAATAATATTAATTCAACACTTGAATTATATTTAATTATTTGGACTCTACTAGGTCCACTAGTGTTTAATTAATTCAACACTTGAATTAATTTAATTTAGTCCCCAATAATGTTTATGAAAATCACAATTTTCAACTACATTATTTACTTGGCCAAATTTTAATCTTAGGAACACTTCCATAAATTAAAATTTATATTTCTCTCTTAGAAGTCATACTTCTATTTTTCTTAACGCTTATAAACACATTTATAAGCCGTTCAACACATTGAACTATTTTACTTCTCTTCGGGATTTACAAAGCCAGTACTTGTGTGGCCCTCAATGGTTCATTGATACAACTAGCCGTGGGTTCACATCTCAATGTGATTCGGACTAAACATGTCCTTATACGAGCATACCCCAATTGCTCCATTCTTATTTATCAACTCTTTGATAGTAAGAACGTCAGAACTCAAGTCTGATAGTACCCAACCAATCACGTTAAACGCCTAGCAGCATCGCTTACGTGATTCCCTAGGTATCACATGATAGTGCCTGCAAGAACCATTCAATTATGGTTAGCGTACAGTACGGTCCCTTCAACTCATATATCCCGACCGATTCGACAACTATTGGTATATCGAGAGTTGTCAATGAATCGATACTATGTGTCATGTCGTGGTTGCATCGATGGTGTAATCTATGAAACCCCTTTCATAATTACCACCATACTCTGATCAGAGATTTCAACCCACACATACATGAGAAACACATAGGATATCCATACCCGTAGGTAAGCGGTGAATCCCCGACTACAATGCATCGACTCCTATATGTTTCGCCATAACACCCAACCTTGCCACCTGATGACCCCAAAAGAGTCGGTAAACAAGTCAAAGTGAAACGCTAGCACATAGAGTCTCAATGTTGTCCCGGGTCATAAGGACTAATGGTGTACAACCATAAACTAGGACGTTTCCACTCGATAAGTGAGAACCACTTGGAAAGTCCTTTATAGAGGGTAGTTCAGTGCACTCTACCAGGAGCACCTATCTGCATGCTCGGACATCACAATGTCCCCTACCAATGAAACATGGTACTCACATCGCAGATACTAGTCTCTAACTCGAGCGACATTTATCCTTCTTAGTGGCGGCTGAATCGACTAGGAACGGTTTAGAATATACAGTATTCCAAATATGAGTTTCATGATACTCATCATATGAGCATCTCATATTCTTTCTACTATTTGTATATTCAAGGACTTTATCTATGCAACAAGCATGGGTATAAAGATAAAGATGCGCCAAATTAATAAATTGAAATATTATTAAAATAAAGATCGTTTATACAAAGAGTTTCATTGTGAACAGTCGGCCAACACTTGGCTCGACGTGCACCTACTCTAACAATCTCCCACTTGCACTAGAGCCAACTACCTATATGCTTTAGACCCATTGATTCGCGATGCTTCTCGAACGATGGTCCTGGTAAAGGCTTAGTTAGTGGATCAGCAACATTATCTGCGGAGCCGACTTTGTCAATCACGACATCTCCTCTTTCCACGATCTCTCTGAGGATGTGGTACTTTCTCAGTACGTGTTTGGACTTCTGATGAGACCTTGGCTCCTTCGCCTGAGCTATGGCTCCCGTGTTGTCGCACATCACCGGGATAGGAGCAACTCCATTTGGAATGACGCCCAACTCTTGGACGAAATTCCTAATCCAAACAGCCTCCTTTGCTGCAGCCGATGCAGCAATGTATTCTGCCTCAGTGGTGGAATCCGCAGTACTGTCTTGCTTGGAACTCTTCCAAGAGACAGCACCACCATTGAGCATGAATATGAATCCGGAGGTTGACTTCGAGTCATCAACATCGCTTTGGAAGCTAGAGTCGGTATAGCCTTCCAATTTTAGTTCTCCACCCCCATAGACCAAAAACAACTTATTGGTCCTTCTCAAATACTTGAGGATGTCTTTCACAGCTTTCCAGTGTGGAAGACCAGGGTTGGATTGATATCTACTCACTACACTTAGTGCAAATGCCACGTCAGGACGTGTAGATATCATCCCATACATGATACTACCAATAGCCGAAGCATACGGAATTCGTGTCATCGCCGCTATCTCTGCATCAGTCTTGGGAGACATAGACTTGGATAGGGACACGCCATGACACATTGGTAGATGTCCTCTCTTGGACTCATCCATCGAGAACCGCTTCACGATGGTATCAATGTATGTGGACTGGGTGAGACCAAGCAATCTTTTTGATCTATCTCTATAGATCTGTATTCCCAATACAAAAGATGCTTCACCCAAGTCCTGCATTGAGAACTTACTTGCTAACCATATCTTAGTTGATTGCAACATTCCTACATCATTCCCAATGAGTAGAATGTCATCAACATAAAGAACTAGGAATGTCACAGCACTCCCACTGACCTTCTTATACACACAGGGTTCCTCAGGATTCTTAGTAAAACCAAACTCTTTGATTGTACTATCGAATCTGAGGTTCCAACTCCTCGATGCCTGCTTAGGACCATAAATAGATCTTTGAAGTTTGCATACCATATGCTCACTTCCGATAGATGTGAAACCCTCAGGTTGAGACATGTAAATTTCTTCCTTAATATCCCCATTAAGGAAGGCTGTCTTAACATCCATCTGCCATATCTCATAGTCATACCATGCAGCTATGGCTAGCAATATCCTAATAGACTTGAACATCGCAACTGGAGAAAAGGTTTCCTCATAGTCAACACCTTGCCTTTGAGTATACCTTTTTGCTACCAATCGCGCCTTGAAGGTCAATACCTTCCCATCCGCCCCAAGTTTCCTCTTGTAAATCCATTTACACCCTATGGGAACAATTCCCTCAGGTGGATCCACGAGATTCCACACTTGGTTCGAATGCATGGAATTCATCTCAGATTCCATTGCTTCAAGCCACTTGGATGAATCGGCATCCGATAACGCTTCCTTGAAAGTCCTTGGATCACATCCAAGGTTAGGCTCATCATGGCCCTCTTCAAGAAGCAGACCATACCTCACAGGTGGTCTCGAGACTCTCTCGGTTCTTCTAGGAGCTTGTATCTCCTCACTTGGCTTCTCGGGTGTGGGTTCTACAACTGTGGGTGTCTCTCGAACCTCTTCGAGTTCTATCATCTCGCCTTTTCTATCTAATAGAAATTCCTTTTCCAAAAAGGTTGCGTTCCTAGAAACAAACACCTTTGTTTCTTGGGGATGATAGAAATAATATCCAATGGAATTTCTTGGATATCCCACAAAGTAGCATAAAATGGATCGACTATCCAATTTATCTCCCACTGTCTGCTTCACATAAGCAGGACACCCCCATATTCTAAGATAAGAATACTTGGGAGGCTTACCCATCCATATCTCATATGGAGTCTTGTCAACTGCCTTTGTATGGACATTGTTCAACAACAGTGCCGCTGTTTCAAGCGCATATCCCCAAAAGGATGGCGGCAACTCCGTGAACCCCATCATAGACCGAACCATGTCCATCAAAGTCCGGTTACGACGCTCCGAAACACCATTTAACTGTGGTGTAGCGGGCGGAGTCCACTGCGAGAGAATCCCATTCTCTCTAAGATACTCTTGGAACTCGGCACTCAAGTACTCACCACCTCGATCCGATCGAAGTGTCTTGATGCTTCGTCCCAATTGCTTCTCTACTTCACTTCTGAATTCTTTGAACCTTTCAAAGGCTTCAGACTTGTATTTCATCAAATACACATACCCATACCTCGAATGGTCATCGGTAAAGGTGATGAAGTAGGCATGTCCATGCTTAGTGGTGATGCTAAGCGGACCGCACACATCGGTATGGATCAAATCCAATAACCCTTTGGCTCGCTCCGCATGGCCCTTAAAGGGAATTTTGGTCATCTTTCCTTTTAGACAGGATTCACAAGTCGTGAGAGCATTAATATCGGACATATCAAACATGCCAACTCCCACTAACTTGTTCATCCTTCTTAGGGATATATGACCTAATCGAGCATGCCATAATTGTGCCGAATTAAGAGTATCTTGTTTGCGCTTATTTGTTGTTGTTATCGTTTGGACATTGTTAAGTGGAATATCTTTTAATTTTAAGGTGTAGAGATTGTTTTCAAGTTCACCGGTACCAACTAAACATTCATTCTTGTAAATATTGCAAACACCTTTGCCAAATAAACAAGAATATCCATCAATATCAAGCATAGGAATGGAAATAATGTTTTTAACCAAGTCTGGTACGAACAAAACATCTCTTAATACAAACTTAAAATCATTGTTCAAAATTAAACAAATATCTCCTACGGCTTTGGCAGCAACTCTTGCTCCATTGCCCATCCTTAAGAAGGTCTCACCCTCTCGGAGCCTCCTACTTCTTCCCATCGCCTGCAAGTCATTACAGAGATGTGAGCCACAGCCGGTATCCAATACCCAAGAAGTAGAGTTAATCGAGATATTTACTTCAATAAAGAACATACCTTTGCCAGAACCCTTCTGCGCAAGATATTCCCTGCAGTTACGCCTCCAATGTCCAGGCTTCTTGCAGTGGTGACAGATGTCAACAGTCTTCTCAGCCTTTGCTGGCGCGGCTGCCACTAAGGGACTCGGAGTCTGCCTCTTCAAGGGCTCGCTCTTCTTGGGGCGCTGGAAAGAACGCTTCTTTCCCTTCCCATGTGGACCGGTCTTCGTGCCAGATGAAGAGCCCACATAAAGAACCTGCTTCTCCTTTTTGATTGTGGACTCAAAGGTCACAAGCATGTTCACCAACTCTTCAAGGCTGGGCTCGAGCTTGTTCATATTGAAGTTCACAACGAAAGGATCGAAAGAGCTAGGCAGCGACAGCAGCAACACATCAGTGGTCAACTCCGAAGGCAACACCAAATCCATGCTTACGAGCTTGTCCACGAGCCCAATCAACTTTAGGCCATGCTCATGGACCGAAGTCCCATCTCGCATGCGTAAAGTGATGAGCTCCTTTACTGTGGCATGCCTCAAAGGCCGAGTCTGCTCTCCGAAGAGCTCCTTGAGGTGCATATGAATGTCAGCAGCATTCTTTGCATCCTCGAATCGCCTTTGCAGCTCATCGTTCATTGAAGCCTGCATATAACACTTCGCCTTCAAGTCATGGTCACACCATTCCTTGTAGGTCTGCAATTCCTCAGGAGTGCAGCCTATAGGAGCCTCAGCAGGGGGCGCCTCAGTCAGTGTATACGCGATCTTCTCCGAGTTTAGGACAATCTTTAAATTTCTTAGCCAAGTGATATAGTTTGGTCCGGTTAGAATGTGTTTTTCGAGAATTACGGAAAACGGGTTGCGAATTGATGACATGTCAAAGATTGTACTGAAAAGTAAAACAGATAAATGTTAATGACTATTTTAAAATATTTAATAAGATATAAAGTTATGACTTTTACTTTATAAATAATCGCTCCCACTGTTTTGACATTTTCACTACCCTCTAGTGAAAACGGGAAACACTTTCCTCAGAAGGTACGTAAGGTCCAATTAGCGAATTGTGATCCCGAATAATATCGGCCATCACAATTCCTAAAAGGTAATTTCCAATTGCATCGCCATGCAACCCTCTACGTATACTTTTGTCTCACGTTTGATTAGGACCCAATAATATGACGTCGTTCATCTTTACGTGTCAAGCCTAACCCATCGATATTGAACCTTAATGGACGGTCGCCATGAGTTCTCTCAATAATATGAGCCGAAATCATGGGAGTTCCACGTAGTTCACATCACCATGTCAATGAATGTCACAGCTTTCCGGCACCCAGGGCCCCCTCAATAATATGAGCCGAGCCCCGAGTACGGGTAGCGTTCATCATGCATCCATTGTCGATGGAAGACAAGGAAATTATAAACAAATTTATAATTCCCCTTTTCGGACTTGATATTAATTTTGAATCTTATTCAAAATGAGGGGTTTTAATTTTGAAAGGTCTCATCATTAATTTTATTTTAAAAGCTCGCCATGTTTGATCGTATGTTTGCCGGATTCATGCAACTTTGTTATTATAATAATAATAACGCACATACTCATTATTTATAACATATCATGCATATATTATAAATAGAAAACAGTACAAGGATGATCAATTGCCCCAACACTAATGGCTCGTGTGAGCCAAACACGGGCCTAGGTCCAATCCTAGGGTAAATGCACGGGATGCAATGCAACTATACTATTACATTAGCATCCAATATTACATGTCTTCGATCTTCATAATCATCAAGGCCACCATCTTCCAATCTTGATCTTCACCTATTCTAATATTTACAATTAAATATCCATGGCACATAGGGATACATCTCATGGGGGGTGGGAACGGGCCATAAACCAAGCCCACTTTAAATTGATAATTATTACAATCATACAACACAAATATCCTAGCATACACCTAGCAAATTGGGCTTGGGCTTTTGATCATCCTTCATGCATAATATCACATATCATACACCATCAATTAATTATCACCATAATTAATTGATCCAATATTATATATCTTGATCCAATCACTAACCGCCACAATTATAAATTAAATTAACAAAGTATACAAACAACTTTGTCTACTTTCAAATTAATTTATTTATAATCGAATTTCTTGTAAATCACAATTTACTATAAATAATTAAAGTCCTACTTCAATTATTTATTTTATGAGAAAATATGTGCAACCATTGTAAATTTAAACTTAAGGGCCCAAAAACCATTTTTTCACCAAAAATTATTTTGGCCCATTTAAATTTCACAAATTATGTTGGCCATCCAATGGCCCAACAACTCAAGGCCCATGACACTAAGATTGTCCAAAACATTTTTGGAAAACCTAGTCGTCATCGTCGTCGCCGGAGCTCCGTCGCCGGATTCCGGCAACAACAAAAAAATTTTTTTTTTTATTAAAAACCGAAGCATTTCGGGCAGCCCCTTGGGCTGCCCCTCGGCTGCCCGAAATTTCGGGCAGCCCCTCGGGCAGCCCTCGGGCAGCCCCTAAAAATATTTTTTTTTTTTTGTTTGTTTTTCAAAATTTCGGTCCTTGAGTTTTCTTGCACAAAAAAATCTCAAACGGTTAGAAATCGATCTCAACATAATATTATGCAAATATTACACAAAAACCGTAACCATAGCTCGGATACCACTTGAAAGCGGACCGGTTACGGGGGCCGGAAACGCAACGGAAGCGAAAAATTAAAATTTTAGAGCATATATTTCGGCCCCCATGAAAAGTTTTGTGTAAAATTTGCAAAATCATAAAACATGCATAGGATGTATAAAGAGGTTTACCTATCAACCCCTTAGAGTTGATGAATGGCACCAACCAAAGTGTAAACACTTTGGCTCTTGTATGGATGAGAGATCTACAAGCTTCCACCTCCAATCCTCCAAGAATTAGGCCCACCACAAGCTATGTAAACCCCCTTAAGTTTTGCACTAGAAAAACTTAAGGATTTATCAAAGAGAAGAATTTTTCTCCAAGAAAATGAAGAACAAAAGAAAGAAAAATTTGAGAGAGAAATCCTTCAAATTTTCGGCCAAGGAGTGATACAAGTGAGGGAGTGAAGTCTAGACTTGGGTGTGGGAAAAGTGGAAAAAGATGTTCCCCATGCCATGCATTATTTTATTAAAAAGTATTGAAGTCTCTTCACCTCCCAAGCATGCAAACCCTACATGTCTCACTTATATATTATATGGTTTTTTAACACATTAAAAAACATAGACTAAATTTTAATTATCTCAAACACATTTGAGATTAATTAAATACTACTTGAATTTATTCAAGTCCCACTAGTTAAATAATTATTTTAATTGAGCTCTACTAGACTCAATAATATTAATTCAACACTTGAATTATATTTAATTATTTGGACTCTACTAGGTCCACTAGTGTTTAATTAATTCAACACTTGAATTAATTTAATTTAGTCCCCAATAATGTTTATGAAAATCACAATTTTCAACTACATTATTTACTTGGCCAAATTTTAATCTTAGGAACACTTCCATAAATTAAAATTTATATTTCTCTCTTAGAAGTCATACTTCTATTTTTCTTAACGCTTATAAACACATTTATAAGCCGTTCAACACATTGAACTATTTTACTTCTCTTCGGGATTTACAAAGCCAGTACTTGTGTGGCCCTCAATGGTTCATTGATACAACTAGCCGTGGGTTCACATCTCAATGTGATTCGGACTAAACATGTCCTTATACGAGCATACCCCAATTGCTCCATTCTTATTTATCAACTCTTTGATAGTAAGAACGTCAGAACTCAAGTCTGATATTACCCAACCAATCACGTTAAACGCCTAGCAGCATCGCTTACGTGATTCCCTAGGTATCACATGATAGTGCCTGCAAGAACCATTCAATTATGGTTAGCGTACAGTACGGTCCCTTCAACTCATATATCCCGACCGATTCGACAACTATTGGTATATCGAGAGTTGTCAATGAATCGATACTATGTGTCATGTCGTGGTTGCATCGATGGTGTAATCTATGAAACCCCTTTCATAATTACCACCATACTCTGATCAGAGATTTCAACCCACACATACATGAGAAACACATAGGATATCCATACCCGTAGGTAAGCGGTGAATCCCCGACTACAATGCATCGACTCCTATATGTTTCGCCATAACACCCAACCTTGCCACCTGATGACCCCAAAAGAGTCGGTAAACAAGTCAAAGTGAAACGCTAGCACATAGAGTCTCAATGTTGTCCCGGGTCATAAGGACTAATGGTGTACAACCATAAACTAGGACGTTTCCACTCGATAAGTGAGAACCACTTGGAAAGTCCTTTATAGAGGGTTGTTCAGTGCACTCTACCAGGAGCACCTATCTGCATGCTCGGACATCACAATGTCCCCTACCAATGAAACATGGTACTCACATCGCAGATACTAGTCTCTAACTCGAGCGGCATTTATCCTTCTTAGTGGCGGCTGAATCGACTAGGAACGGTTTAGAATATACAGTATTCCAAATATGAGTTTCATGATACTCATCATATGAGCATCTCATATTCTTTCTACTATTTGTATATTCAAGGACTTTATCTATGCAACAAGCATGGGTATAAAGATAAAGATGCGCCAAATTAATAAATTGAAATATTATTAAAATAAAGATCGTTTATACAAAGAGTTTCATTGTGAACAGTCGGCCAACACTTGGCTCGACGTGCACCTACTCTAACAGCTTTAGCTCAAGCAAAGGAGCCAAGGTCTCATCAGAAGTCCAAACATGTATTGAGAAAGTACCACATCCTCGGAGAGATTGTGGGAAAAGGAGAAGTGTCGATTGACACAGTCGGCTCCGCAGACAATGTTGTTGATCCACTAGCTAAGCCTTTACCTGGACCATTATTCGACAAGCATCGCGAATCAATGGGTTTAAAGCATATGGGTAGTTGGCTCTAGTGCAAGTGGGAGATTGTTAGAGTAGGTGCCCATCGAGCTAAGTGTTGGCCGAGTGTTCACAATGAAACTCTATGTATAAGCAATCTTTATTTTAGTAATATTTGATATTATTATTTTGGCACATCTTTATCTGTATACCCATGCTAGTTGCATAGATAAAGCCCTTGAATATACAAATAGTAGAAAGAATATGAGATGCTCATATGATGAGTATCATGAAACTCATATTTGTAACACTGTATATTCTAAACGGTTCCTAGTCGATTCAGCCGCCACTAACAAGATATAGGCCTCTCGAGTTAGAGACTAGTATCTGCGATGTGAGTACCATGTTTCATTGGTAGGGGACATTGTGATGTCCGAGCATGCAGATAGGTGCTCCTGGTAGAGTGCACTGAACAACCCTCCATTAAAGGACTTTCCAAGTGGTTCTCACTTATCGAGTGGAAAAAGTCCTGGTTTATGGTTGTACACCATTAGTCCTTATGACCCGGGACAACATTGAGACTCTATGTGCTAGAATTACACTTTGACTTGTTTACCGACTCTCATGGGGTCATCAGGTGGCAAGGTTGGGTGTTCTGTCGAAACACATAGGAGTCGATGCATTGTAGTCGGGGATTCACCGCTTACCTTCGGGTATGGATATCCTATGTGTTATCATGTATATGTTGGTTGAAATCTCTGGCCAGAGTATGGTGGTAATTATGAAAGGGGTTTCATAGATTACACCATTGATTGAACTACGACATGACACATAGTATCGATTCATTGACAACTCTCGATAAACCAATGGTTGTCGAATCGGTCGGGATATATGAGTTGAAGGGACCGTACTGTACGCTAACCATAATTGAATGATTCTTGCAGGCACTATCATTTGATACCTAGGGAATCATGTAAGCGATGCTGCTAGGCGTTTAACATGATTGGTTGGGTACTATCAGACTTGAGTTCTGACGTTCTTGTTATCAAGGTGTTGATAAGTAAGAATGGAGCAATTGGGGTATGCTCATATAAGGACATGTTTAGTCCGAATCACATGGAGATGTGAACCCACGGCTAGTCGTATCAATGAACCATTGAGGGCCACACAAGTGCTAGCTTTCTAGATCTCGTTGAGAAGTAAAAATAGTTCAATGTGTTGAACGGCTTATAAAGAAGTTTATAAGCGTAAGGAAAATTAGAAGTATGACTTCTATAAAGGAGAAAATAGTTCAATGTGTTGAACGACTTATAAATGAGTTTATAAGTGTAAAGAAAAAATAGAAGTACGACTTCTATGAGAGAAATGTAAATTTTGATTTATGGAAGTGTTCCTAAATTAAAATTTGGCCAAGTGAATAATGCATTTGAAAATAGTGATTTTCATAGACATTATTATGGACTAAATTAAATTAATTCAAGTGTTGAATTAATTAAACACTAGTGGGCCTAGTAGAGTCCAAATAATTTAATTAATTCAAGTGTTGAATTAATTAAATAATATTGAGTCTTGTAAAGCTCAATTAAAATAATTATTTAACTAGTGGGACTTGGGTAAATTCAAGTAATGTTTAATTAGTCTCAAATATGTTTGAGATAATTAAATTTAGTCCAAAGTTTTTAATTTGATTAAAAACTATATTATATGCATGCATGGGAGGTGAAGGGTTGGAGATTACTTTTTATTAAAATAATGCAAGGCATGCACCTTTTGCTTTTTGCTTTTCTCACAACCAAGACAAGAAAATTAACTCATTCTCCTTCCCCTCCAACACACAATGGCCGAAATCCTCTCTTCATTTTCTCTCCATTTTTCTTTCATTTTGTGTTCTTCAATTGTTGGAGAAAAACACTCACTTCTCAAAGAAAAATGCCATACATTTTCTAGTGCAAGGGTAAGGTGGATCTACCTAGTTGGTGGTGGGCTTGATTGGAAGAAAGGAGTCCAAAAGAAAGGTGAAGCTTGTAGATTGTCTACCTTCAAGAGCTAAGGTGTTTACACCTTAGTTGGAGCCATCATCAACCTCAAGAGGTTGATAGGTAACGATTTTCTTACACCCTATGTATGACATAGTTGTGTTTTTGTATTTGTTGCACAAAACTTATGGTGGCCGAAAATTTTATGTCAAAATCGAAAATTTTGAGCTTCCGTTGCGCTTCCGGTCACCGTAACCGATCCCCTTTCAGTATTCAGTTCTGACTATCGAAATCAAGTTCTGAACAGTCTGATCAAACTTCTGAACTGCTTTAATCTTCAAAATCAGTTCTGACTCGACTAAACTGTATATAAGCTCAACGGTTCATAACAATCGGTATCAAACACGGATTCAGAATGATAACAATATCATATCAGATTCAGAATATCAATACGCAATACTGATTTAATAACTGCATAGAATGCAATTTCTGACATTTCGAAAATTCTGCCATATTCAATGTCGTTCTCAGCCACTGATCATGGTCTCACTGTGCTACAATCAATCAGTATACCATCTTCAGATATCACAGACTCTGAATACAATCTGTTACAATCGAGATTCATATCCGAACATTTCTGTATACAACAATCTCAGTTCCCATAATACTCAATACAAATTTCAACTGTTCGATTCAATCAATCATACGCTGCGAATATATCAAAATATCATAGATAAAACGAGCATATATCATGAGAATATCTCTGAATATCGAATTTATCAACCCATAATTGGAACTGAAGTACTTTCCAGAGAAACACATAATCAAATGTAACTCTAACTCTTTAGGTAATACCTTTCAACTGATATCTCAATTCTCTCAATTCAATCAGTATCAGTCTATAAGAAATTCTAAAATGAAACCAATATCTGAAATCAAATCAAGGCTGAAATCACTCTCCCTGATACAGGACAAACCTGAAATCTCATCAACAAGACTATAGCAAACTTCTGCTACTAGTAAATCAATCCCTGATAGGCTCATCTTCAGTAATCAACTGAATATATGAGGAATTACTCCATTCCTTTCGATAATCATCGAATCATATATAATACGGATATCAAGGAATTCAAAATCAAGAATCCTTACCGTATATCATTCATTCTTTGGCCATTTCAGGTGTGAATCTTACCATCTCCTGGCAAGAATCTAAAATAGCTCTGTACTTGTTCGATCTATCAATATCAATAACGTAATCCGAATCAGGCAACACAAGTACAACATAGTTTAATTCGTTTTTATTCTCAACTTGCTGTCGTATATAATATATCACAGAATTCACTCCTATCAATTCTTTTCCCCAAAAGGTATAAAGGTCAATACTTCACTAATACAGACCCAACAGGTACAACATATATGAATGCAACTCAGTCAAAGATAAACATCAAGAATGCATTCGTATATATCAATACATATGCAATAGAATTATAAAAGATCAGTACCTGCCACTAGATCGTCACGTGTGTCCTGGGTCTATTCCTCACTTACTACCACTAGATGATTCTGCTCCCTGAAATTTTCGGGGGCCTATCTGTGGACAAGCTTTAGCAAAATGTCCTTCCTGTTTACAGATATTGCACCTACCAGTCACTCCCCGACATTGCTCCGTGGAATGTCTTCCACCGCAATTCCTGCAATAAACTCCAGTATAACTCGGGCTAGAACAACTGGAGCTAGATGAACCACTCAGTCCACTTCCTACTTTCTTGAATGGCTTCTTTCGAGCTTTCAAATCCTGCTTTCCACTCGTACTACCGCGATCAAACCGGAGAGAAGGTTGATGTGTCTGGGGTTGCATTGCACACAACCTTCCTAGTTGTCTAATCAGACTCATCTCCACTCTCTTTGCTCTACTCAAGACATCAACAAAATGGTAAGGCCGCTGCATATTCATCAATGCAACTATCTCCGAGTTCAATCCTCTGATGAACTGAGCCGTTACAGCTTCATCATTCCCAGCTACATGAGGAGCAAAACGCAGTAGAGTAGAGAATTTATCAACATACCCTTCAATATTCAGTTGACCTTGCCTCAAATTCTCAAAGTCTGCTTTCTTGTCCTCTCGGTACGATCCTGAGAAGAATCTTCGATAAAATTCAGTTCTGAATATTTCCCACGAAATTACTGTACCTGTTCTAATATTCCTTTGGTTGTAATCCACCAACTTCTGGCAGCCTCTCGTAACTGATGGAATACCAGTTGAACTCTCTGTTCATCTGTACAATCAAGTAAATCGAACAGTATTTCTAGGTCATCAAACCAGTTTTCACAATCTTCAGACGTCTCGATACCACTCAGAATCGGCGGTTGCAGTAACTGGAATTCTTTCAACTTTATTTCCATCTGAGTTTCTGATACATCTATCTGATCAGACGAAGTACTACCCTTTCTGGAATCCTTCTAGGAGGAATATCTGATAATCACAGATGTTAGTAGTAACAGGAGACAAATCCGTCTCAATCCCAATCCTGATCAGCTTACCTCTGATCAAGAATCGGTTCTGATCCAGTTTCAAATAATACATATTACCAAATCAACTCAGATATTCAGGTAACATGTAGCTTAATATACAGTAAAACATCCTGAAATCTTAGTATCTACAATGTAATTTCAACATTGTATTCAATCATATGCCATATAAATCCAGGCAGTAAAGCATAATATCATGCTAGCATACACAATGTAATTCCACATTATAATCAATCACATGCTAGCAATCACCTGCAAGGAAAGAAAACTCATTCTACCCCGCTCACTCTTCTCTATCTCAATGCTAAGGAACCTATAGTTCAAGGACCTACAGCTCTGAGACCTAATGCTCTGATACCACCTGTTGTGGGGACCCGGAAGCAAATCCAGTTCTTAATTGTTATTGGGACTAATTAATCAATTAGAATAAACAGGGTCTAAAATTTTTTTCTAAATTACACAGCGGAAACATAATGTAATTAAATTCAAATTACATATTAAACATCACATACAACTATTACATGATCTACAATAATCCGACTAGGTTCAACTACAAATCAGTGTTGAATCCTAAGTTGCTTCAAAGCCCGGATCTCCACGCTATCTAGTCCAGCCTCGTTCTCTTCTCGACCCTGATCCTAGCCCACATGTTGTCATGCACACATACAAACAAGACAACAGCCGGATAACTCCGGTGAGATATAAATATCCCAGTATAAATCATGTATACATGCAATCATATAAACAATATAAAAGCATAAGACAGCAAATCATATCCTATGTCAAAATCATGACATGAATCAATAACAAGAATAAGTCATATTCTAGATATGTACCCTAATCCGGAACATAATTTAATATCCAGAATAAATTCTATTCTAAGCATGTACCAATATCAGGAACATACTCAATATCAAGAATAACTCCTATTCTAAACATGTACCAATATCAGGAACAGCAAGGAACATGAACCATATTCAGGAGCATAATCAACATTAATAAATATAAATCAATATAATTGTCACTCAGACTCGTGACTCCACGTTTTAGACTAGACTCAATCCCAGCCTAGGGATCCCGGTTTCCAGATGTGGTGATCCTATACCGAGTTCCGTAATAGAAGGAACTCTGATCCTATTACTCCATATAACCAAATATGGTGTTCCTATATCGAATTTCGTAATAGAAGAATTCCAATCCTATTTACTCGATATAACCAAACATCCGGTGTCCTGACCTAACCGTCATGGACTGTAGCTCCATCGCTAATATCCTATCTTGAGACATCGTGCAATGTGTCCGTGGCGATACCACCACTATCAGGCACTTCTGTCACAAGATTACTCGTCTAACACCTGTCATCTATAATTCAAGAGAACAAGTATATCAATCAACTCAATGCAATAAAGTAAAGTATGTGATTTAGGGAAACTCGAGTCAAACCTCACTCGAGTTGTGCAATCCCAACTCAACATTAATTTATACCTTTATCTTCTCGCTCAGAAGAAGAAGAAGAAGAAGTCTCGACTCTATCTCGGTCCATTCTCAATCTGTTAATAACAATACCGAACAGATATAATATCAATATACTACTCAATTCAATACATGTTCTGATCAATATTCAAATCGAAATATACGTTGATCGATATCAAATCAAGATACAATCTAATCCATATCGACAATATCACGATATAATCGAAATCACTACTGAATCTGATCAATATCAATTAACTGATGTTTCGACGGTATAACAATACAATCTCGATAACTCCGTCAGTCCGAACATCACAGATATAATAACAGAATTCCTCATCAGTATCGATACCAATCATAATCTCAATAACAACACATATCTGATATGAATTCTCAGACAAATCGATTCCAAAAATCATAACAATTAAATAATCAGTCCGTTTATCAATCTGACTTCGATTCTATGATGTCTAACATAACAAGAACATCATATACGAATCCTATTCAATTCTGACAATAGTCTAATTTCAAAACATGTCAAATCGTAGCAAAACTTACGTCAAGTTGTAGCCTACGTCGATAGTAACACGATACCGTACTCGGGTTCAAAATCAGACGGGCGGATTGAAGTAAAAAGGCGTAAGGATTTCCCGAAGCTTCCTCGGCTCTCTCTTCAATTCTGAGAATTGAAATCAATTCAGATATATATGTATATATATATATATATATATATATATATATATATATCTCGTGCATGTTCAAGGGGCAAGTGGCAACCCTACGTTTTGCATGATTGGCGCATATGCGCGCCCCAAATCCGCGCATATGCGCCGAACTCTCGGCCCGGCTTCGCAACAACTGGCGCATATGCGCGCCTCCATCCGACGCATATGCGCCAAAGCCTCTGTCCTACAATATTGTCTACTGGAGTGCTCGCGCATGTGCGCGCAAATCGTCGTGCATGTGCGCGACATGCTCTGTCCGAATCGCGCATATGCGCTGTTCTCGTCGCGCATATGCGCCGAACTCTCGGGAGTTCTCCCTCGGCATTTCACCCACCTCGCGCATATGCGCCGAACTCTCAGGACTCCATTTGGTATCCGATATTCCATTGTTACCATTCATGCATCGCATGGCATTGCATTTACTTGATATTATTACATGTCTTTTATATACGTCGTGATTTTACTGGTTTGTCGTACTGGGGTCCGACCCCTGTTTTCTTTTGATGTTGTGGTTGTTTTTGATGCCATAGCAGGTCATTCCAGGGGTTTTGACGCGTCTGGTGGAGCATCAGCGAGTGGTACCCAGTAGTCAGTTGGTTTGTGTCAGAGTTCCCAGATATTTATATATTATACTGGTTTGATACATTTTCCAGGGAGATGCCCTGTGTAGCTGTATGGTGATGTCTTTATGTGGTTTGGATTTTTATTTGTTGTTATGTTGTGTCTAGTCCTGGCCAGTGCGGCTGTAGGATGTTTGTTTGGTTGATTGTGAAATTGACGTTATTTTCGAGCGTATATTGTTATTGTTGTGTTTTGAAATTTTTGGGATGTCCTACTTACGGGGAGGTCATGCCGAAATTTCTGTAGGCCCAAATGAACGTTTTAAACTCGTTTTCGCTGTTTACACCAATTAATCATCATTGTTTGGTAATTAAATATTAACTAAGAGCACGGGCCCTGACAGTTTGGTATCAGAGCGTAACTGGGATACGCTCGAATTAGAGTCTAGGACACTCGAGTTTAGGCACAAATAGAATGATTGTGCATGTGCTTGATTATTTGCTCTTACTTGCTTTTATGTTTTGAATTAATCGTATCAGCATGACTAGAGCGTATTAGTTTAAGTTTATGCTTTTATACTCAACCGATTATTTTGTTTCTGCTTGTGGATTAAATACCTGTGTCTTGTAGATGGCACCTGGTCGGAAGAGTAGAAAAGGAAAGGAAGTTGTTCAGGAGTCTGAAGCTCCTAACGTTAGAGGACTGAACGAGACTGACTGGGGAAGACGAGGTCGTCGTCCTCGGGGTGAAGCACAAAATGTTAATGTTGATCGGGAAGTGGATCAGTTGACGAGAGGAATGGGTGAAATGGAACTTGTGATATCTCGATTTCAGAATATGCGTCCTCCTCGATTCTTTGGGAATGAAGATGGCGAGAAAGCTGTAGCGTGGCTAAAGAGTATGAAGCGCTTGTTTAATATGTTGGAGTACATCCCTGATTTGCAGCTTAAGTTGGCCATTTGTCAATTAAATGACCGAGCTCAGTTGTGGTGGGAAACTACCGAGGAAGCTTTGAAGGAATCGGGTGAAAGAGCTACTTGGGATGTGTTTTGCGCTCAGTTTGCTCGAGAGTATTCACCGCCTTCATACTATTCGGCCAAGGAAGCTGAGTTCAATAGATTGACTCAAGGTAATATGACTGTTGTGGAGTATGCCTCTCAATTCTCAGCGCTTCTTGCCTATGTTCCTCATGTTGCTAGCAGTGATCGGAACAAGCTATCGCATTTTATGCAAGGATTGAATCGAACTATTTGCACTTTGGTAGTCGCTGGAGCACCTGTTAATTATGCCGATGCCGTTGAGAAAGCCAAGAATGTGGAGGCGAGTCTACTTTTGGCAGAACCACAGTCAGCCCAACCAGGATTTTCCTCAGAGTTTTGGAGGTAATGTGCCGATGCCAGTGGGTGCACCACTATACCCATATTTATTGCCGTATCAGCCTTCGCAGCCTTATCCGCAACCAAAACAGAAAAACTGTAAGGCCAAAGGAAAACAGTTCAAGAAACAGACTCGTAGCAGTTCTTCTAGTTCCGGCAGTCAGCGTGGAAGCTCAGTTGGGTCCCCAGCTGGGGTATTTTGTGATCGTTGTGGTGGTAAGCATTTCAGTACTCAGTGTACGGGAGTTCAAGGATCTTGTAATATCTGTGGGCAAGTTGGACATTATGCTAGAGTATGTCCGAATGCAGCAAGACAACAATTTCAGCAACCTCAGTTTGGCCAAGATTTTAGAGGACAAGCAACTAGGCCTTTTGCTCCGACTCAGTCTTTTCAGCAGTCTAGCTATCCTCAGCCTAGAGGTTCTGCACAGCAGCGTTTCCCAGGGCCACAGCATGCTCGAGTTCATGCTTTAACCCAGGATCAAGTTCAAGATGCACCGGGCGGAGTTATCGCAGGTATCTGCCTTATTTTTAATCATCCTGCGCGCATACTGATAGACACAGGAGCATCTCATTCATTTGTATCTGCTATATTTGTTGATGAGCATGAGATTGCTATTACTCCGTTGGTAGATACTGTGTCAGTCTCTACTCCTGCCGGTGTATGTTTGATGTCTCATGAGATAATTCTGAATTGTGTGATTAGATTCGATGACAATATTATGATTACTAATCTCATCAAGCTAGATATGTCTGACTTCGACTGTATTCTGGGAATGGATACTCTGTCTAATTATCGAGCTACCGTTGATTGTTTCCATGGAGTCGTAAGATTCAGACCGTATTATGGCAGTAAATGGAATTTTTACGGTAGTGATTCGCAATCACGTATTCCATTAGTGTCAGCAATGGAAATGTTCAGACTTTTGTCAACAGGGCATGAAGGATTCATGATCTATGCAGTCGATTCGACACATGGAAAATGATTGGAAGTTTCCGATATTCCTGTTGTCAAGGAATTCCCTGACGTATTTCCCGATGAAATTCCTGGATTTCCACCCCAGAGAGAAATCGATTTTAGCATTGAGTTGGTGTCCGGGACTAATCCTATTTCGAGAGCACCATACCGTTTGGCTCCAGCGGAATTGAAAGAACTGAAAGAGCAATTACAGGACTTACTGGAAAAAGGCTATATTAGACCAAGCATGTCACCATGGGGAGCTCCGGTATTGTTTGTCAAGAAGAAAGACGGAACGATGAGAATGTGTATTGATTACAGGCAGTTGAACAAAGCTACTGTGAAGAATAAATATCCTCTGCCGCGTATCGATGACTTGTTTGATCAGTTGCAAGGTACGTCAGTTTATTCAAAGATTGATCTTCGTTTTGGCTACCATCAGCTCCGAGTTCGAAAGGAAGATGTGCCGATGACAGCATTTCAAACGCGTTATGGGCATTATGAATTTCTAGTTATGTCTTTTGGATTGACTAATGCTCCTGCAGTTTTTATGGATTTGATGAATCGTGTTTTTCGAGAATTTATAGACAGATTTGTTATTGTCTTCATAGATGACATTCTGATTTATTCGAAAACAAAGAAGGAGCATCGAGAACATTTAAGGTTAGTCCTCCAGACACTCAGAGCAGCGCAATTGTATGCAAAATTTTCTAAATGTGAATTCTGGCTGGACAGAGTAGTATTTCTAGGTCATGTTATATCAGCTCAAGGAGTATCAGTGGATCCTAGTAAAGTGGAAGCTGTTATCAATTGCCCAACACCGACGAATATTTCCGATATTCGCAGTTTCTTGGGATTGGCAGGATATTATAGGCGTTTCATTGAAGGATTTTCTATTATAGCAAGGCCTATGACGCAATTAACGCAAAAAGATCGACGTTTTGTGTGGACTGATGAATGTGAGTCGAGTTTTCAGACTTTGAAAAAAAAGTTGACAACAGCTCCAGTGCTAGCTTTGCCATCAGACTCAGGTGGATATGTTGTTTGTTCAGATGCATCTCTAATTGGACTTGGATGTGTTCTAATGCAAAATGGGCGAGTGATTGCATATGCTTCTCGTCAGTTGAAGCCGCATGAGACCCGATATCCAGTGCATGACTTAGAGTTGGCTGCCATTGTGTTTGCATTGAAGTTATGGCGTCATTATCTGTACGGTGAGCAGTTTGTGATTTATTCGGATCACAAGAGTCTTAAATATCTTTTCTCACAACCTGACTTGAACATGAGACAGCGTCGATGGATGGAGTTACTTAAAGACTTTGATTGTGAGATTCAGTATCAACCAGGTCGATTGAATCTTGTTGCAGATGCTCTCAGCAGGAAAGTTCAGAATGCTATGCTGACATCTTTGACTATCTCTAAAGTTCACGAACACTTGGGAATTTCAGGATGGACTTATCAGATCAGTGGAGACTACTTTATAGTGTCATCTATTCAAGTCGAGCCACAGATTTTGTCCAGAATCAAAGCAGCACAGAAGACCGATCCGCATATTCATAGATTGAAAGAATTGTCTCGAGCAGGTCAGACAGAAAAGTTTAGTGTTGCCTCAGAGGGTAGTCTGCGCTTTAATGGTAGACTTGTGGTTCCAAATTTGATAGATCTGAAAGAAGCTATACTAAAGGAAGCACATTGTAGTCGGCACAGTATTCACCCAGGAATTCGAAAAATGTATCATACCTTGAGAGCTCATTATTGGTGGGAAGGTATGAAGAAAGATATTTCTCATTTTGTGGCTAAATGTTTAACGTGTCAACAAGTTAAAGCCGAGAGAATGAGACTTGGTGGAATGTTACATAGTCTTGAAGTGCCACAGTGGAACTGGGAGCACATTGCTATGGATTTTGTGACTCATTTGCCTCGTTCTAACCGGGGTTGTGATGCGATTTGGGTGGTTGTTGATAGATTATCTAAATCAGCTCATTTTATTCCGTATGATCGTGCTTGCACTTATATGAAAATGGCGAAACTGTACATTGATCATATAGTGAGATTGCATGGTGTGCCAATAACAATAGTATCTGATCGTGATCCAAGATTTGCTTCAAAGTTTTGGGGAAGTTTGCAATCAGCTTTGGGTTCAAAATTGGCTATGAGCACTGCCTATCACCTGCAGACAGATGGTCAGTCAGAAAGAACCATCCAGACTCTAGAAGATATGTGACGAGCAGCAGTGATGGATTTCAAAGGTGGTTGGCAAGAATCATTGTCTTTGGTTGAATTCTCTTACAATAATAGTTTTCAGGCAACAATCAGTATGGCACCATTTGAAGCTTTGTATGGAAGAAAGTGCAGATCACCGATATGTTGGGAAGACGTAGGAGAAAGACAGATGTCAAAACCAGAATTTATTCAAGAAATGAAAGATAAAGTTGAATTGATCAGGAAAAGGATGAAAGCAGCCCAGGATCGTCAAGCCAGTTATGCTAATAAAAGGCGTAGACCTTTAGAGTTCCAAGTGGGTGATTATGTTTTCTTGAAAGTATCACCGTTCTGGGGTACTATGAGATTTGGACATAAAGGGAAATTAGCTCCGCGTTACATTGGTCCGTATATGATCGTTGAGAGGATTGGCACATTGGCTTATCGTTTGGATTTGCCGCAGAGTTTGTCTTGTATCTATGTTGCGGAAGTATGAGCCAGATCCGTCTCATATCTTGAATGTCGAGGATGTGGAGTTAGACAATTCCCTTAGCTATGTTGAACATCCAGTGCAGATTTTGGACCGCAAAGAAAGACAACTCAGAAGCAAGACGATTTCACTAGTTTTGGTACAATGGAGTAGGTATGGAAGAGAAGAATCTACATGGAAATTAGAGGCAAAGATGCGACAAGAATGGCCTCATTTGTTTGAGAATGTAATGGATTACGCGATGTATTCTGAATTTCCTATGTATTATCAGATGTAATGTTGTGGATATCAGTGTTGTGTTTGTTAAATTTCGAAGACGAAATCTTTTATTTAGTGGGGGAGAATGTGAGGCCCAATAACTAATAATTTGCCCAGCCCATTACCATTTAATTATTTTAAACCCCAAACCATTTGATAGAAGATATCAGATCGCTCAATCCAGAAACTTTTCCCCCAACCTTGCTCGTCTTTCCTTTCTTCTGCAGCAAGCGTGCATCGTTCCCATCGGCAAGAAATTCAGTGCAGCAACTTAGCAATCTTCTTCCTCCAGTTTATTAGAGTATTTTCTGCCTTAAATCGAAAGTTATCAAGATCGTTCGGTCATGTTTTTCCAGCAATAGTTCGGGTAAGCTTTGATTCAGTTTTAGGTAAGCTTTTGGCTTCGAATTTTGGTTGTTCTTGGTGTGTTAGTTGGTAAAAGTGTAGTATTAAGCTTTTCCCCTAATTTCCAGCTAGGTTTTCGACGTGAACAGTAACTCCGGTGACTTTTCCGGTGAGCCATCTTCCCGAGTTCACCATTGTGTGTTAAAGCTTCGTTTCTTGAGGTATTAAACTTGGAATTTCAGAATTTGTATGGGTTATATAGGCTGCCCGAAATTCGATTTTTAACCGCTCCGATATAATTTGTTTTAGTCGGTTGGAATTCATTATATTGAGGTATATAGCGAATTTATATTGTAGGTTGTATCGTTGGACGAGTTTCATTCGATAGCCTTTAAGAATTTACCGTGGTATTGTAAGTTGTAATTTGAGGTACGCTCAAACCTATATCATTATGACGGTTATATTGGCGTGTACGAATATTCGGTGAATGTTGTTTGCTATGATGTGCATTGAATGTTTATATTGTTGCATTCATGCATAAATTGTATTGGCATAACATATTGAGCCTTGACTCCTTTGACGGCTATTTACGTTGATTCTGTTGAGATATATTGAGTCATCAGAGGGACGAGTGGATTAGGATTAGCCACATTCCCAGATGACAGCTAGGGACGAGCGACTTAGCTACTCGCATTCCCGATACTACGTGCATGGACGAGCGGCGATTTGATGCTGCATTCCTGGCACGGGTGGCCACAGTTAGTATTGATGATGCTATTCGTTTGGACTCCATTTGGTATCCGATATTCCATTGTTACCATTCATGCATCGCATGGCATTGCATTTACTTGATATTATTACATGTCTTTTATATACGTCGTGATTTTACTGGTTTGTCGTACTGGGGTCCGACCCCTGTTTTCTTTTGATGTTGTGGTTGTTTTTGATGCCATAGCAGGTCATTCCAGGGGTTTTGACGCGTCTGGTGGAGCGTCAGCGAGTGGTACCCAGTAGTCAGTTGGTTTGTGTCAGAGTTCCCAGATATTTATATATTATACTGGTTTGATACATTTTCCAGGGAGATGCCCTGTGTAGCTGTATGGTGATGTCTTTATGTGGTTTGGATTTTTATTTGTTGTTATGTTGTGTCTAGTCCTGGCCAGTGCGGCTGTAGGATGTTTGTTTGGTTGATTGTGAAATTGACGTTATTTTCGAGCGTATATTGTTATTGTTGTGTTTTGAAATTTTTGGGATGTCCTACTTACGAGGAGGTCATGCCGAAATTTCTGTAGGCCCAAATGAACGTTTTAAACTCGTTTTCGCTGTTTACACCAATTAATCATCATTGTTTGGTAATTAAATATTAACTAAGAGCACGGGCCCTGACACCCCTTGCACATATATTTCGCGTCTTTTCTCACCTTTTCCGGTCCACTCCGTTCCGTCTATAATTACCTTGATTAATCAATAAATCATTTCAGATTACGGTAATCAAATTCTCGGGCCTTACAGATCTAGACAAGGAACATAGCTTTCAATCTTGGACCTAATTTTTGGAGACTTAAGAACGACGAATCCAACTGATTGTTACGAGAAGAACTATCTCCACTTAAAATCCGAAATGATTGGAACCAATTGTTAAACGCTAAAGGTAACATTAAATAAATGTCACCCAAGAAATTTTGAATGTCAAAAATTATAATTTTAAACTTCTGCTGCGTTTGGCTATGAGAAAATGATACACAAACATTGGTATCTGAGTCTAGGTTTCAAATCTTATGGTTCAAGTTTTTTATTATTTAAATCATGTTGATTGGTTTGTTCTAACCGCGTAAGAATTTTTCCAAAAAAATTGAAGTCTATGAAATTTAATTAGAGAAAAACAACCAAAACAGTTTGAGCGGCATGTGTGTGTAGCAGCTGCCCGTGGGTTGCCGCTTCACAGCCAGGCACCAACGATTGTCCATTAGAGTTTTTTTAAAAGAAAAATTGAAAATTGGGAAGTTTTGTGTGCACCTACCCATGACTTGTTGAATACCCACAACTGCTTCCGTAAGAGTGCGGGCAGCAGGAGAATCATGGGGTAGGATTTCTCGAGATGGTCTCGGGCAATCCCTTGCTCACGAGCTGAAATATTGCAGAATATATGATATAAATATGTTCGAGAGTCATGACCAATATGCTAGGTAAATGTTTGGATAATTTACGATGTAATAATTTTTAATTATGGGTTAATTAATAAAGTGGGCATGTTCATTATTCATTCTCACTCCTTAAGTTTGTATCTCCATTTGTCATGTAAATTTAATGTAGTTATAAGATTAATAGGAGATCAAGATTGAGAGACTGTGGGCCAGATCATCAATAATTTTTATGATCGAAAAAATGTAAAATATTAGAAGATTTTAATATTGTATTTGCATCCTCGTATTTACCTAGGTTTTTGGACTCAGATCCATGTATGACACTCATGGATCAAATTGCTCTCGGTGATCTAGCATCATTTATTTATTATTTATGATGTATTTGATATATTATAAATAATGCATTATTGTTGTTGTTGTTGTTATTATTATTATTATTATTATTATAACAAGAGTTGCATTAATTCAACAAACATACAAACATATATGACACAATTTTTAAAATTTTAAAAAATTTATGAGACAAAAATTCAAAATTACAATCATTTGTTTTTAGTATAATTTAAAATTTGTATCAAGCTCGTAAAAGAAAAATTATGAGGAGTTTAACTTTTTTCTTACCTTCCATAAACAGTGATGGCATGACGAATGTTACCCGCAATCAGTGTCTGTATCAGATTATTGGGGAGACCTAGAAGCAAGAAAGTTGTGATTACCACTGACATACTTGATGTGAATTAGATGGAACTCTCATTAATTCGGCTCATATTATTGGGCGATCTCATGAAGATTGAAACGTTTCTAACTCGTTTTCTTTAAAATATGCTAGAAGTTATTTTATATAAAAATATATACTTTTTCACCATTTAAAATAAAACTCACCATCTATTTTACTCAAAATACAAAAGTACAATAAAATTCGTAACGACATAAACGTCAAACCAAACCTAAGGCTTCAAAAATAGCATAAACTTCCTAAATTCCTCTCAAAACCACTCATAAAAGTCATCAAAATATTTAAAGTACTATTTTATCAATAACTGCGCGGAAAACTAGCAATGCTTAGGTCCTCGGGTTAGTGCACTATCCGTCTAGCCAGTTCAGTAAGCCAATCCTCCAGTCTCAACATCAAAATCCTTACTTGCATCATTTACATCTACTGAGTCTATTGACTCAGCAAGCATTAACTATAATAACAAGTAATACGTATACATCAATAGATTCAGCAAGCATTAACCATAATAAAAAGTGATATGTATACATCTACATACAACAGTGAAAATATTTTTAATAAAAACAGCTTTTAAATGACATGCATAAACTTAAACCTTTTTCATCATATACTTTTCCTTTCTTCATAAAATTTTACTGTCATCATATACATATAGATTTTTCCCTTAGATAAATTCATCTCATTAATTGTGACTTTCATGTCAGTTGTTTGTTGATTGATCAATCTTACGTATTATCATGGCACCAGGCGGAGAAGACATCAGCGACAATCTCACCCGTCAACTAAGCTTTGGCCTTACATATCATCGTGTCATTTAGCATTCTTATTCTTATCTGAATTAGTCACAATCAAATAACCTTCTTCAACACATTGTATCATATTCATCACTTGTAAAAATTCATGCATATAACATTTTCTTGAAACCAAACATGCAACTTATTCATTAACATTTTACAATTTTCAACAGAAAATTTCATAACCTTTCAAAAAGATACATTCTAACATTCTTTACTGCATTCAAGACACCGTCAGGACTATTAATATTTTTCAGATGTAAAATGACTGTTTTGCCCCTGAAACCCTAACTTGACCATTTTACCCTTATACCTTAAAACGACAACCCGAATCCATCCAAACTTGCCATAACACCTTAAAATACACCAATAAACATTTATTAGATGTAAAATTAAGCTCCTCGACTAAATTTGTTTTAAATCAAAAACCGAAGTCACGGTTTTAACCCGAATCAACTCGAAACTTAACCAAACTTTAACCATAGCTTACGAGCACCTAGCCAACCATTTTTCAACCCAGTTCAAGCCATCTAAAACCCTCGAAAACTTCCTAGAACCTGCTCTAAACTCCTGTCCTATTCGAACGAAACCCTAGCCCAAGCCAACCCATGAGATCTTCTACCCTAGCCCTTAACCAAGAAACTAGACCCTATCTGCCCTTGCTGGGACCCTAATCGAACCCCTTAGGAACCTACTGGACCAAGCCCTATAGGCCATGCATGAGGACGTGCATGGTTCTTCAAATCCCTTCATGTGCATGGTTTCGCGATCGAGCCTAGCGTTCCTGCACCTACCTTTGCACCGACCTTCCCTCAACCCATCTAGGACCCATTCACAGCCCTCTTAGGACCCTTGGACCTAGCCCCAGCCCCAGCCAACGCACGAGCCGCGCCCTTCAAGAAACCAAACTCGATCCCTAGTTCCCTAAAGAACCCAAATCGTTCAGCCCATATTTCCATGAACCATACCATGCCTACATCATACATCTAAGGACCCTTAACCCTCTAAAATCACCACTTCTAATAGCCCTACTTTGGAAGCCTCTTTGTTCATCAAGAACATCAAGAATCATGCAAGAAATCAAGGTTTTTCCATGTGTATTCCATAGAAGCGAAAATAAATAATAGGATGTCATATTTTTCATGCAAACATGCTTATTCACACATAATATGGTATGAACGATGAGAAAAGAAATACTAAGGCATGCCTTTGCGTGATGCACGCATGAAAATCAGTTCCAGACACGAAGAACGTTGGCAGAGAAACGGGGGATCCTTGCTTCATTTTCTCCCTCAAAAACTAATTTGAATTGCTTCAAAAACGTGGGTGTGTGCGTGGCCATGTGTTTCAATGGAGAAACCCTAGGTTTCTTGTGTGATATGAAGTGTTTTGTGGTTTAGAAACTCCATATTTTGGTATAAATATTTGGTTAGAATGCTAGGCCCAATAACCTTGGTATAATTGGCACATTAGTCCCATTATAATGTAGGAAAAATATCTCGTTTAGTAAAGTTTTCGAAAATATTAACCGAGCCTCCAAAAAGTCCATGTTTTCTTAAAAAATCGATTATCAGTTTAAAATATGACTCAGCGTTTAAAAACACTATTTTCGAAAATCAATTATTAAATATGCCATATATTAAATAATCAAAAAGTCCATATTAAATATCTCATACAGTTTCCGGTCTCTGTTCTCGGTCGCGTCTCAAATAACCCTAGAAAAAACACATTTTTATACCTAACACATTTATGTGGTTAAAATGATTTAATTAAGAATTTTTCATTTTCCCTAGATTTGCATGCAGTTGGATTACATTATCGCATTTTGGGCCTTACAGAGATCGTCTACTACGACTCAACATTGATGGGCTAAACTTGACACGTGAATATAAACATCATCATATTATTTTCTCCTTATCAAACGTGAGACAAATTATGTGGGGATTTCATTAGCAGCAGTTGGATCTACTTTTTTGGAATTGTGATTGAATAATATTATCAAGGATAATGATTTGTTGATTAGGACTCGCATACTCACTAAAGAAGTATGATTTCTTATTCTCATAGAAAAAATGGTAAAAATGTCAAAATAGTAGGAGATAATTTAGAAAATTAAAGTCTATATTTTACATTTCATAAAATATTGTAAAATATGATAGGATCGATTAAGGAAGTTTAAGTATTTAGAAATAAAATTGAATAAAAACTTAGAATTTTTTATTCATTTGTCAAATATGAATCAGTTCTTTGAGAAAATGATCCTAAAATCTCATTTGTCGATATAAATCTGTCAACTGATAAAAGTACAAAAATAGATTGAAATATAGATTGAATAATGAAAGATAATATAATGTAAAACTGATAGTAAAACTAAAATGAACACGAGAATTTTTATGGATGTTCGGAGACTTCAACTGCTCCTGCATCACCACTTCTATCACAAAGATAATATTTCACTAAAATACTTCGATATGTTACAACAAAATGTAATAATCCGCTTTTGCTGGTCTTACACACTGTCAAACTGAAACTCTTAGTGCAACAACTCTTTTATAGTAATGAGCTGAAATGCTCTAACTGGTATTCCGAATGCTACTGATAAATACAATGAATTTACAGCTTGAGTGTGCGATTTTATATTTAGGAAATACTCGCGAAAAGTATCGAAACTGATTGAATATTATAGCTTGATTGTTTCATGTGTTTCACCAGTCTTCTTCAACTGATTCGATCAGCTATATATAGTATTCTATCTCAACTGTCGTATTGAATACATTTAATGACAAATATCCGTTGAATCGTCGCCTAGTTACTTTATCTGACAGTAGTACGATATATTCAGCATGTTCTGTTCTGATTCATCTGTTGTGCTTTGGTACGACCTATCAGCCTATCTGTTGATAATTCAACTGATGACATGACCAACTGATTAGAAGTCAAATGATCAGCCAATCAGTTCAGCTGGACATTATCAGTTCTAACTGATGTCCTATCAATTATAAATATTTCAGTTGATAAGGTATTTCCAGTTCAACTCATATGAATTCTTCAGTCACGATTACTCGGTTGTTCGATCAGTTAGATTATTCAGTTCTTTTTCGGATTATTTTTTCAAACTCTGAAACTTAAAATATTCCAACAAAATAGTCAGAAATTTTTATTTGTTTAATAATCAGAATATTCGCGATTTTGTCACGTAATCTGTTATCGACAATACTTGATCAAAATAATCTAATTGGACTTAATTATCAAGATTGGATAAAAAAATAAAAATTATTTTGACATCGAAAAGAGATGGAATACACACGTACTAAGTATACTCAAATAGAGGTGCTTGAAATGTTAGTCTTTCTGAAATGGCGAACCATGCAGGTGTTAGAGTAGGTGCACGTCGAGCCAAGTATTGGCCGAGTGTTCACAATAAAACTCTATGTTAAACAGTCTTTATTTTAATAATATTTGAAATTATTGTTTTGACACTTCTTTATCTGTATACCCATAATAGTTGCACAGATAAAGTCCTTGAATATACAAATAATAGAAAGAATATGAGATGCTCATATAATGAGTATCATGAAACTCATATTTGGAATATTGTATATTCTAAACATTTCCTAGTCGATTCAGCCGCCGCTAAGAAGGATATAGACTGCTCGAGTTCGAGACTAGTATCTGCAATGTGAGTACCATGTTTCATTGGTAGGGGACATTGTGATGTCCGAGCATGCAGATAGGTGCTCCTGGTAGAGTGCACTGAACAACCCTCCATAAAGGACTTTCCAAAGGGTTCTCACTTATCGAGTGGAAACGTCCTAGTTTATGGTTGTACACCATTAGTCATTATGACCCGAGACAACATTGAGACTCTATGTGCTAGCATTACACTTTGACTTGTTTACCGACTCTCAAGGGGTCATCAGGTGGCAAGGTTGGGTGTTTTGTCAAAACATATAGGAGTCGATGCATTGTAGTCGGGTATTCACCGCTTACCTTCGGGTATGGATATCCTATGTGATCTCATGTGTATGTAGTTTGAAATCTCTGATCAAAGTATGATGGTAATTATGAAAGGGGCCATCGATGCAACTACGACATGACACATAGTAACGATTCATTGACAACTCTTGATATACCAATGGTTGTCGAATCGGTCGAGATATATGAGTTGAAGGGACCGTACTGTACGCTAACTATAATTGAATAGTTCTTGCAAACACTATCATTTGATACCTAAGGAATCATGTAAGCGATGCTGCTAGGCGTTTAACATGATTGGTTGGGTACTATCAGACTTGAGTTCTGACGTTATTATTATCAAGGAGTTGATAAGTAAGAATGGAGCAATTGGGGTATGCTCGTATAAGGACATGTTTAGTCCGAATCACATGGAGATGTGAACCAACGGCTAGTTGTATCAATGAACCATTGAGGGTCACACAAGTACTAGCTTTCTAGATCCCGTTCAGAAGTAAAATAGTTCAATGTGTTGAACGGCTTATAAAGGAGTTTATAAATGTAAATAAATAGAAGTATGACTTCTATAAGGAGAATGTAATTTTTAATTTGAGGAAGTGTTCCTAAATTAAAAGTTGGCCAAACGAGTAATGTATTTGAAAAATGTGATTTTCATATATATTATTATGGACTAAATTAAATTAATTCAAGTGTTGAATTAATTAAACACTAATTGAAATAATTAAATTAATTCAAGTGTTGGATTAATTAAACAACATTGGACCTTGTTGAGCCCAATTAGAAATAATTATTAAACTAGTGGGCTTGAGTAAAATCAACTAAGGTTTAATTGGTCTCAAATTTGTTTGAGACAATTAAATTAAAGTCCATGGGCCTTGTAATTGTTACAAGCCCAAATAGAATTGCATGCATGGGAGATGAAAGGTTGGGAGACAACTTTTTCATTGTGCAAGACATGGCATGCTTTTGGGACACATCACCTTTTTCAAGCACCAAGAAAAGTCTCCCTTTCCCTCCCACACATGATGGCCGAAATTTGATGTGTTTCTCCACCATTTTTTCTTCTTCAATTGTTGATGAAAGCACACACTTCTCAAAGAAAAATGCTCTAATTTTTCTAGTGCAAAATTAGAGTGGATCTACCTTGTTAGTAGTGGACCTAATTTGAAGAAAGGAGTCCAAAAGAAATGTGAAACTTGTAGATTGTCATCCTTGAAGAGCTTAGTTGTTTATCAACTAAGTTGGAGCCAAACATCAATATTTGAGATTGATAGGTCAAAACTTCTGAACACCCTATGTATGACATATTGTGTTTTTGTATTTGCTACACATTATAGGATGTGGTGTTCGAATTTTCGCCCTAAAATTAAATTTTTGAAACTTCTGTTGCGCATTAGAACACCTAAAATCGATCCTCTTTCAAGTGGTATCAGGGCTAAGGATATTATTTTGTATAGCATATACATAATATTATATTGAACGCAATTTCTAATCGCATGAGATGAATTTTTGCAACAAAATCAAGGCCAAGAAAATGGGATTTTCGGGCAGCATGTTGCTACCCATTCGGGCAGCTCGGGTTGCCCGAGGGGCTGCCCATTTCGGGCAGCAAGGGCAGCCCCTTGGGCTGCCCGAATAGCCCCTATCTTTTAATAAAAAAAATTTGATATGTTGGCCAGAATCCGGCGACGGTGATGACGACTAGGGTTTCCAAAAGTGTTTTGGATTATCAAAGTGTCATGGGTTTTGATTTTGTTGGGCCACTAGATGGCTAACATATTTGTGAAATTTAAATGGGCCAAAATGTTTTTGGTGAAAAATGATTTTTTGAGCCCTTAAGTTTAAATTTACAAAAGTTGCAAATATTTTCTCATTAAATAAATAATTTAAGTTGGACTTTAATTATTTATCATAAATGGTGATTTACAAGAAATTCGATTATAAATAAATTAATTAAAAAGTAGACAAAGGTGTTTGTATACTTTGTTAATTTATAATCGTAGCGGTTAGTGATTGGATCAAAATATATAATATTGGATCAATTAATTATTGTGATAATTAATTGTTGGTGTATGATATGTGATATTATGCATGAAGGATGATCAAAAGTGCCAAGCCATGCTAGGATATTTTGTGTTGAATGATTGTAATAATTATCAAATTTCAAGTGGACTTGGTTTATGGCCCGTTTTCACCTCCATGAGATGTATCCCTATTTGCCATGGATATTTATTTGTAAATATTAGTATAGTAGAAGATCAAGATTGGAAGATGGTGGCCTTGATGATTATGAAGATCAAAGACATGTAAATATTGGAGGCTAATGTAATAGTTGCATTTGCATCCCATGCATTTCCCTAGGATTGGACCTAGGCCCGTGTTTAGCTCACACGGGCCATTAGTATTGGGGCGATTGATCATCCTTGTTTTTTTTACTGTTTATAATTATAATATGTTATAAATAATGAGTATGTGCGTTATTATTATGATAATAACAAAGTTGCATGAATCCGGCAAACATACGATCAAACATGGCGAGATTTTAAATAAAATTAATGATGAGACCTTTTCAAAATTAAAAAACCCTCATTTTGAATAAGATTCAAAATTAATATCAAGCCCGCAAAGGGGAATTATAAATTTGTTTATAATTTCCATGTCTTCCATCGACAATGGGTGCATGATGAACGCTACCCATGCTCGGGGCTCGGCTGATATTATTGGGTGGGCCACTGGGTGCCGGAAAGCTATGACATCCATTGACACGGTGATGTGAACTACGTGGAACTCCCATGATTTCGGCTCATATTATTGAGGGAACTCATGGCGACCGTCCATTAAGGTTCAACATCGATGGGTAGGGCTTGACACGTAAAGATGAACGACGTCATATTATTTGGTCTTAATCAAACGTGAGACAAAAGTTTACTTAGAGGGTTGCATGGAGATGCAATTGGAAACTAGCTTTTAGGAATTGTGATTGGCTGATATTATTCGGGATCATAATTCGCTAATTGGACCTTACGTACCTACTGAGGAAAGGAGTTTCCCGATTTCACTAGAGGGTAGTGAAATATGTCAAAACAGTGGGAGTAAACATTTATAAAGTAAAAGTCCATACTTTATATCTTACTAAATATTTTAAAATAGTCATTAACATTTATCTGTCTACTTTTTAATATTTTTTGACAATGTCTTCGAATCGCAATCCGCTATTTGTAATACTCAACAAACACGTATTAACCAGACTTAATTACCTCAATTGGCTAAGAAATCTGAAATCGTCTTGAATTCGGAAAGGATAGCGTATACACTTACTGAGTCGCCCCCTGTTGAGGCTCCGACTGACTGCACTCTTGATGAATTGCAGACTTACCAGGAATGGTGTGACCATGACTTGAAAAGCCAAGTGTTATATGCAGGCTTCTATGAATGACGAGAATTTGGTTCTTTATGTGGGCTTTTCATCTGGTACGAAGACTGGTCCACCTGGGAAGGGAAAGAAGCGTTCTTTCCAACGTCCTAAGAAGAACGTGCCCTTGAAGAGGCAATCTCCGAGTCCCGCTGTGGCAGCCATACCAGTAAAGGCTGACAAGACTACTGATGTATGTCATCACTGCAAGAAGCATGGACATTGGAGGCATAATTGCAGGGAATATCTTGCACAGAAGAGTTCTGGAAACGGTATGTTCTATATTGAAGTAAACATTTCAGTTAACTCTACTTCTTGGGTATTGGATACCGGTTGTGACTCACATCTCTGTAATGAGTTACAGGTGATGGGAAGAAGTAGGAGGCTTAGGGAAGGTTAGACCTTCTTGAGGATGGGCAATGGAGCAAGAGTTGCTGCTAAGGCCGTAGGAGATGTTTGCTTGTATTTGAACAATGATTTTAAGTTAATGTTAAGAGATGTTTTGTTTGTACCTGAATTGGTGAAAAACATTATTTCCATTTCTATGCTTGATAAAGATGGATTTTCTTGTTTATTTAGCAAAGGTGTTTGCAATATTTACAAGAATGAATGTTTAATTGGTACTGGAGAACTTGAAAACGATCTCTACACCTTAAAATACAAAGATATTCCACTAAACAATGTCCAAGCAATAACAACAACAAACATACGAAAGCAAGATACTCTAAATTCGGCACAATTATGGTATGCTCGATTAGGACATATTTCCCTAAGAAGGATGGACAAGCTAGTGGGAGTAGGCATGTTTGATATGTCTGATATTAATGCTCTCACGACTTGTGAATCCTGTCTAAAAAAGAAAGATGGCCAAAATTCCCTTTAAGGGCCACGTGGGGTGAGCCAAAGAGTTATTGGATTTGATCCATACCGATGTGTGCGGTCCGCTTAGCATCACCACTAAGCATGGACATGCCTACTTCATCACCTTTACGATGGCTTTTCGAGGTATGGGTATGTGTATTTGATGAAATACAAGTCTGAAGCCTTTGAAAGGTTCAAAGAATTCAGAAGTGAAGTAGAGAAACAGTTGGGACGAAGCATCAAGACACTTCGATCGGATCGAGGTGGTGAATACTTGAGTGCCGAGTTCCAAGAGTATCTTAGGGATAATGGGATTCTCTCGCAGTGGACTCCACCCGCTATACCACAGTTGAATGGTGTTTCGGAACGTCGTAACCGGACTTTGATGGACATTGTTCGGTCTATGATGGGGTTCACGGATTTGCCGCCGTCCTTTTGGGGATATGTGCTTGAGACAGCGGCACTGTTGTTAAACAATGTCCATTCAAAGGCAGTTGACAAGACACCATATGAGATATGGATGGGTAAGCCTCCCAAATATTCTTATCTTAGAATATGGGGGTGCCCTGCTTATGTGAAGCAAGTAGTGGGAGATAAGTTGGATAGTCGATCCATTTTATGTTACTTTGTGGGATATCCAAAGAATTCTGTTGGATACTATTTCTATCATCCCCAAGAAACAAAAGTGTTTGTTTCTAGGAATGCGACCTTTTTGGAAAAGTAATTTCTATTATATAGAAAAGGGGAGATGATAGAACTCGAAGAGGTTCGAGAGACACCCACAATTGTAGAACCCACACTCGAAGAGCCAAGAGAGGAGATGCAAGCTCCTAGAAGATCCGAGAGAGTCTCGAGACCACCTATGAGGTATGGTCTGCTTCTTGAAAAGGGCCATGATGAGCCTAACCATGGATGTGATCCAAGGACCTTCAAGGAAGCGTTATCTGATGCCGATTGGCTTGAAGCGATGGAATCTGAGATGAATTCCATGCATTCAGACCAAGTGTGGAATCTCGTGGATCCACCTGAGGGAATTGTTCCCATAGGGTGTAAATGGATTTACAAGAGGAAACTTGGGGCGGATGGGAAAGTATTGACCTTCAAGGCACGATTGGTGGCAAAAGGATATATTCAAAAACAAGGAGTTGACTTTGAAGAAACCTTTTCTCCAGTTGCAATGTTCAAGTCTATAAGGACATTGCTTGCCATAACTTCATGGTATGACTATGAGATATGGTAGATGAATGTCAAGATAGCCTTTCTTAATGGGGATATTAAGAAAGAGATTTACATATCTCAACCTGAGGGATTTACATCTATCGGAAGTGAGCATATGGTATGCAAACTTCAGAGATCTATTTATAGTTTAAAGCAGGCATCTAGGAGTAAGAACCTCAGATTCGATAGTACAATCAAAGAGTTTGGTTTTACTAAGAATCCTGAGGAACCCTGTGTGTATAAAACAAGGTCACTGGGAGTGTTGTGACATTCTTGGTACTTTATGTTGATAACATTCTACTCATTGGGAATGATGTAGAAATGTTGCAATCAACTAAAATATGGTTAGTAAGTAAGTTCTCGATGCAGGACTTGGGTGAAGCATCTTTTGTATTGGGAATACAGATATATAGAGATAGATCAAAAAGATTGCTTGGTCTCACCCAGTCCACATACATTGATACAATCGTGAAGCGGTTCTCGATGGATGAGTCCAAGAGAGGACATCTACCAATGTGTCATGGCGTGTCCCTATCCAAGTCTATGTCTCCCAAGACTGATGCAGAGATAGCGGCGATGACAAGCATTCCTTATGCATCTGCGATTGGTAGCATCATGTATGGGATGTTATCTACACGTCCTGACGTGGCTTTGGCACTAAGTGTAGTGAGTAGATATCAATCGAACCCTGGTCTTCTACATTGGAAAGATGTGAAAGACATCCTCAAGTGTTTGAGAAGGACCAATAAATTGTTCTTGGTCTATGGGGGTGGAGAACTGAAATTTGAAGGCTATACCGACTCTAGCATCCAAAGCGATATCGATGACTCAAAGTCAACCTCTAGGTTCATATTCATGCTCAATGGTTCTGCTGTCTCTTGGAAGAGTTCCAAGCAAGAAAGTATAACGGATTCCACCACTGAGGCAGAATATATTGCTACATCAGCTGTAGCAAAGGAGGCTGTTTGGAAAAGGAATTTCATCCAAGAGTTGGGCGTCATTCCTAATGGAGTTGCTCCTGTCCCGGTGTTTTGTGACAACACGGGAGTCATTGCTCAAGCAAAGGATCCAAGGTCTCATCAGAAGTCCAAACATGTATTGAGAAAGTAACACATCCTCCGAGAGATTGTGGAAAGAGGAGATGTCTCGATTGACAAAGTCGACTCCGCAAATAATATTGCTGATCCGCTAACTAAGCCTTTACCTGGACCACTATTCAAAAAGCATCGCGAATCGATGGGTTTGAAGCATATGGGTAGTTGTCTCTAGTGCAAGTGAGAGATTGTTAGAGTAGGTGCACGTCGAGCTAAGTGTTGACCGAGTGTTCACAATAAAACTCTATGTATAAACAATCTTTATTTTAATAATATTTGAAATTATTGTTTTGGCACTTCTTTATCTGTATACCCATACTAGTTGCACAGATAAAGTCCTTGAATATACAAATAGTAGAAAGAATATGAGATGCTCATATGATGAGTATCATAAAACTCATATTTGGAATACTGTATATTCTAAACAGTTCCTAGTCGATTCAGCCGCCGCTAAGAAGGATATAGGCCGCTCGAGTTCAAGACTAGTATCTGCGATGTGAGTACTTTGTTTCATTGGTAGGGGACATTGTGATGTCCGAGCATGCAGATAGGTGCTCCTGGTAGAGCGCACTGAACAACCCTCCATAAAGGACTTTCCAAGTGGTTCTCACTTATCGAGTGGAAACGTCCTATTTTATGGTTGTACACCATTAGTCCTTATGACCCGGGACAACATTGAGACTCTATGTACTAGCATTACACTTTGACTTGTTTACCGACTCTCATGGGGTCATCAGGTGGCAAGGTTGGGTGTTTTGTCGAAACATATAGGAGTCGATGCATTGTAGTCGGGGATTCACCACTTACCTTTGGGTATGGATATCCTATGTGTATGTAGTATGAAATATTTGATCAGAGTATGGTGGTAATTATGAAAGGGGTTTCATAGATTACACCATCGATGCTACTACGACATGACACATAGTATCGATTCATCGACAACTCTCGATATAACAATAGTTGTCGAATCGGTCGGGATATATGAGTTGAAGAGACCGTACTGTACGCTAAGCATAATTGAATCGTTCTTGCAGGTGTTAGAGTATGTGTCCGTCGAGCCAAGTGTTGGCCGAGTGTTCACAATGAAACTCTATGTATAAACAATCTTTATTTTAATCATATTTGAAATTATTATTTTGGCACATCTTTTTCTGTATACCCATGCTAGTTGCATAGATAAAGTCCTTGAATATACAAATAGTAGAAAGAATATGAGATGCTCATATGATGAGTATCATGAAACTCATATTTGGAATACTGTGTATTCTAAACAGTTCCTAGTCGATTCAGCCGCCGCTAAGAAGGATATAGGCCGCTCGAGTTCGAGACTAGTATATGCGATGTGAGTACCATGTTTCATTGGTAGGTGACATTGTGATGTCCGAGCATGCAGATAGGTGCTCCTTGTAGAGTGCACTGAACAACCCTCCATAAAGGACTTTCCAAGTGGTTCTCACTTATCGAGTGGAAACGTCCTAGTTTTTGGTTGTACACCATTAGTCCTTATGACCCGGGACAACATTGAGACTCTATGTGCTAGCATTACACTTTGACTTGTTTGCCGACTCTCAAGGGTTCATCAGGTGGCAAGGTTGGGTGTTTTGTCGAAACATATAGGAGTCGATGCATTGTAGTCGGGGATTCACCGCTTACCTTCGGGTATGGATATCCTATATGTATGTAGTATGAAATCTTTGATCAGAGTATGGTGGTAATTATGAAAGGGGTTTCATAGATTGCACCATCGATGCAACTACAACATGACAAATAGTATCGATTCATTGACAACTCTCGATATACCAATGGTTGTCGAATCGGTCGGGATATATGAGTTGAAGGGACCGTACTGTACGCTAACCATAATAGAATGGTTCTTGCAGGCACTATCATTTGATACCTAGGGAATCATGTAAGCGATGCTGCTAGGCGTTTAACATGATTGGTTGGGTACTATCAGACTTGAGTTCTGACGTTCTTATTATCAAGGAGTTGATAATTAAGAATGGAGCAATTGAGGTATGCTCGTATAAGGACATGTTTAGTCCAATCACATGGAGATGTGAACCCACGGCTAGTTGTACCAATGAACCATTGAGGGCCACACCAGTACTAGCTTTCTAGATCCCGTTGAGAAGTAAAATAGTTCAATGTGTTGAACGGCTTATAAAGGAGTTTATAAGTGTAAATAAATAGAAGTATGACTTCTATAAGGAAAATATAACTTTTAATTTGAGGAAGTGTTCCTAAATTAAAAGTTGGCCAAACGAGTAATGTATTTGAAAATTGTGATTTTGATATACATTATTATGGACTAAATTAAATTATTTCAAGTGTTGAATTAATTATACATTAGTAGACCTAGTAGAGTCCAAATAATTAATTTAATTCAAGTGTTGGATTAATTAAACAACATTGGGCCTTGTAGAGCCCAATTAGAAATAATAATTATTAAACTAGTGGGCTTGAGTAAAATCAAGTAAGGTTCAATTGGTCTCAAATTTGTATGAGACAATTATATTAAAGTCCATGGGCCTTGTAATTGTTACAAGCCCAAATAGAATGTGCATGGGGAGGTGAAGAGTTGGGAGACAACTTTTTCAATGTTCAAGGCTTGGCATGCAACTTTTTGGCTTTAACTTTTCCACAACCAAGAAAAGTCTCCCCCCTCTCTCCTTCACCACCCCTTGGACCAAATTTTACAAAAGAATATCCAAAAATTTTCTTCTTCAAGAGTTGAGGAAAGAAATCACTTCTCAAAGAAAAATTCTCCTATTTTTCTAGTGCAAAATATGAGGGGATCTACCTAGTTGGTGGTAGGCCTAATTTTGAAAGAAGGAAGCTTGTAGATTGTCTTGCCTTTGAAGAGCCAAGTTGTTTACAACTTGGTTGGAGCCATCATCAACCTCAAGAGGTTGATAGGTATAATTTCTTAACACCCTATGTATGACAAAGATGTTTTTGTATATGCTACATCCTAGTACATGTGGTGTTCAATTTTTCTTATAAAATTTTCGGTTTTCATGCCTTGAAAACATTTTTGTTGCTTCCGTTGCGCATTTGAACACACTAAAATCGATCCCTTTCAGCAGGCACTATCATTTGATACCTAGGGAATCATGTAAGCGATGCTGCTAAGCATTTAACATGATTGGTTGGGTACTATCAGACTTGAGTTCTGACGTTCTTATTATCAAGGAGTTGATAAGTAAGAATGGAGCAATTGGGATATGCTCATATAAGGACATGTATAGTCCGAATCATATGGAGATGTGAACACACGGCTAGTTGTATAAATGAACCATTGAGGGTCACACAAGTGCTAACTTTTTAGATCCCGTTGAGAAGTAAAATAGTTCACTGTGTTGAACGGCTTATAAAAGAGTTTTATGACTTCTATAAGGCGAATGTAACTTTTAATTTGAGGATGTGTTCCTAAATTAAAAGTTGACCATACAAATAATGTATTTGAAAATTGTGATTTTCATAAACATTATTATGGACTAAATTAAATTAATTCAAGTGTTGAATTAATTAAACACTAGTGGACCTAGTAGAGTCCAAATAATTAAATTAATTCAAGTGTTGGATTAATTAGACAACATTGGGCCTTGTAGAGCTCAATTAGAAATAATTATTAAACTAGTGGGCTTGAGTAAAATCAACTATGGTTTAATTGGTCTCAAATTTGTTTGAGACAATTAAATTAAAGTCCATGGGCCTTGTAATTGTTACAAGCCCAAATAGAATTGCATGCATGGGAGATGAAAGGTTGGGAGACAACTTTTTCAATGTCCAAGGCATGTCATGCTTTTGGTACACACAACACCTTTTTCAAGCACCAAGAAAAGTCTCCCTTTCTCTCCCACACATGATGGCCGAAATTTGATGTGTTTCTCTACCATTTTTGCTTCTTCAATTGTTGATGAAAGCACACACTTCTCAAAGAAAAATGCTCTAATTTTTCTAGTGCAAAATTAGAGTGGATCTACCTTGTTAGTGGTGGACTTAATTTGAAGAAAGGAGTCCAAAAGAAAGATGAAACTTGTAGATTGTCATCCTTGAAGAGCTTAGTTGTTTATCAACTAAGTTGGAGCCAAACATCAATCTTTGAGATTGATAGGTAAAAACTTCTAAACACCCTATGTATGACATATTGTGTTTTTGTATTTGTTACACATTATAGGATGTGGTTCGAATTTTTGCCCTAAAATTAAATTTTTGAAACTTCCGTTGCGTATTAGAACACCTAAAATCGATCATCTTTCAGCAAGATGATGGGACCATAATCTGCAAGATAAAGTTTTATATGTTGACTTTTAACTCAAATGAATTGCAAAGACAACTTGAGGAAATAACGAATTCTACTGGCATTAGAATTTGCAAGAAAGAGTTGTAAGGTGCTCAAACTCTCACAGTAAGGTGCACTACTACAAAGGAGCTTATAACTACACGCAAGTAATATGAAGCTTGATCCATGAGGATGATGTACATATGATTGAGTTTATTGAGAATTTGATGGGCCTAGAATCGGTGACTCCCCACGAGTTCCATGATGACATCATCTTTCATCATTCCTTACTCGCTTGACATTTTTGTGGTGAATTTCAATAGGTAATAAGCTAGAAGTTAGCCTTGAAGAGTTGGCCAACATGCTTACGACTAATGAGAAAATCATAAAGAAATAACAGTATGTTCTTCTAGTGGGATTCTTGTGTGGTACCACTATAATTACTCAAGGATACATCACAACTTTAACGAATTCATATGAAACCATCGATAAACAAATTATTGCAGATTCCGAGATATGTTAGTTGAAAGGGTCATACTATATTCTAAACATAACTTACAGGTTTTTATAGACATAATCACTGATACCTAGGGAATCATGAGACAATTATTCTATATGCTCTAACCATGGTTTGATAGGTGCAACCGGACATGAGTTATGACGTTATTATGACCAAGGGATTGATACATAAAATGAGTCTAACAAGGATAAGAACCTGTATAAAGGAACATGTTTTCTCGAATCGCAAGGGTTATGAACCCGCATCTAGGTGCATTCTCGAATCATTGAGGGTAACACAATATTGAATTATGTGTTTCTATTGAGATAGTCAAATTCAAGGAGTTGAATTTGATGACTAAGTTTGATGAAGATCAAACATTAATTTATGAAGGTGTTTTTATAAGTGGAATCCATATTTTGAATGTGTGAGAGTTAGCATGACTACCAAATTTGTGAGGAGAGTCCACTGCCTGAATTTTAAGGAGAAGTTCCAAAAAAGGCAGCTTCCAAAATTGAGTAAGTCGAAAGTTGATTTTTGGACAGTTGAATTTGGCTTGTGGTTTTTTGAAAAGTTAAACTTTGCATCATTATAACGAGCTTTGTACCCTCGTCATTTTGGTTATAACATCGTTGATCGGGATTATGATGAAACCATGATTATTTATTGTTTGATGGATTATGCTTGGATTATCCTAGTAAAACTCTGTATCTTTGTTAGACAAAACACCAATTTGGAGTTTTAATTCATAGGACTGGATTATTCTAATCAAACTATAATTAGATGAAATCACATTGTCTAGATATGATCAAGACAAGATTACATTATTTGTACAATGTCTTAGTTAGATAAAACTAAAAGTAGAAGTTTTGACCAGTTGAGCCCGAGCAACCAACTCAAATACCTACTAGTAGGTGTCTTAATTTGTCAAAACTACTAGTAAGAATCTTAATGGGATTCTACATCATCCATGAAATTTATATTACATTACATGTTAAATTTACACACAAGAAAATTTCTCTCTTCTCCTACACAAGTAATTTAGGCCACCCCTATTTCATGAGAAAAAAATCTCGGCCGGGCACTACTCTCACCACCACACGCGATAGGTTCTCTGTCACCATGCCACCGCCGCTTTTCTGGTTATTGATTCTCGATGCAAATTTCATCTATATTTCTAGTTTGATCTGGACGAGAAATATAGTTTTCATTTGTTGACCTAATTGTTGGGGATTGACGAATTAAAAATCAAGTTGGTTATTCGGAAGGATATACAAGAAGATCCATCTCCGCTTATAAGCCGAAAGAATTGGAGCCAAATATTAATCGCTAAAGATAACATTTAATAAACGTCATATGAATGATTCTAGAATCATACAACACCCTAACGTCGAAAATTTGAAATTTGAAATTTCCGTTGCTTTTTGGGTGTAATAAAACGATACGTCAACATCTATATTTTTTTGTGCGTAAGATATTTGTTGGGTGTGCATGCCTTTGTTGGAGAATGATCGAAGTGCAACGTTTGAACTACTGGATGATTTAAAAAATCAGAGCTATACTGTTACTATCAATTAATTTTTGGTGAAACAACATGATGCGAACGTGGACGTCCTAAGGAAAGCATGGGATCCTTTGCAGTTGCCGGAGGGACCAATCACGAGGGGTCGACTAAAGAGATTCAAGGAGGCGCTACAAGGAGTCATGAGCAAGCCGGAAGAGGTCGTGATGCATGGGAGTACGTTTGGAGGCCAACGGAAAGTCATTCAAGCATTGAGTTTGCTGACCGAGTCTGGACGGACCTGTACACAGACCTACACACGGGGTCCGTGTCCTTTACAAGCTGGGATGAGTTTTTACAGTGGCTCCACGGACCTGGAGACGGACCCAGGCACGGGGTCCGTGCCCTATGTATTTGGCGAAGGCAGTGTCTACATGGACCCGTACACGGAGGTGAGCACGGGGTCCGTGTCCCTTGATCCCGACTGAAGATGAGTTACAGTATGTACACGGACCCAGACACGGAGGTCTGCACGGGGTCCGTGCCTAGTGTTTTCTGCGCGGATTTGTTTCCTTTTCTAGAGTTTTATTATTTTGGGAGACTAGATTTTTGATATCTTTTCTTTATTATAATGTATTTGGACGAAATTCAACACACAATACACATATTATTTTGAGTTTATCAAACTTGTGAGAATTTTCTCTCAACTTTTCAAAGCTTTTAGCTTTGTCAAATCAAATCAAACTTATCAAAGTTTTTAACTTTGTGGCGTTTGTCGGTCGTTGCTTGTGCGGATTGTCGTAGGCGAAGTTCTTCGAAGGTTCGTATAGTTTTCGATTGTTTATCCTTGTGTTTATTTGTTGCTAAACTCTTGCTAGTTTAGAGGTGAATATCACACAATACTTGAATCAAAAGATCGGGAAAACACACAGATCTTAATATCGTAATTGAATAGAGGGTGCGATTTATTTTTAATCGTGTTTGCTATTTATTCGTGTCAAGATTCACATCATTTGGTATCAGAGCTTTAGGTTTATTGAATTCAAGTAAATTATCTTGTTCTTAAATTGCAGATCTGTATTATCTATTCGTTTATTTTCAGATCTGTTTTGTTCTATCGTTCTTCGCAATTTTTTCGTGAATCTGTGATTCTCGAAATTTGTTGGTGACTTTTTTTTTGGAATTTTCGAGTAGTACTCAAGCAAAAAAAAAAAAAAAAAAAAAGAGTACAAAAATTCCGAAAATTCACCATTATTTCATTTTGATATCTTGTTCTATTTTCTTTAGAGAGTCATATTTAATTGTCTCTCACAGTAAAAAAAAAATTCATATTCGAATTTCTTGTCTACACAGTCCAAGTGAGTCGGTCGCATTTGTTCACAAGTTTGAACCTTGATTGTTTGATATCCCAAATACAAAGGTTGAGCACACTTTTGAGAGTACTATCAAATTCGAGTGGAAACATTTGAGTGTGAGTGTTATTTCTTTGGAGTGACTAGTGAGTATTTGTTGTGAGCAAAAAAAATAAGAGAGGAGAGACGAGTGAAGTTCTTTGGAGTGACCGGTGAGCTTTTGGGTGAGGAGTTATTTGTTTTCTACTAACATTTTCTTGCAGGTACAATTCTAAGAATTAGATGGAGAAGGAGGTAGGAGATAATTCGAACCCGGGGTCATCTAAGTTCCCACTGTAGGCGTTGTTTGGGGATTTTAGTAGGATGATGACGACCCAAATGGAGTCGTTGCATGAGAGGTTGGGTAAACTTGAGGTTAGTGTTAGTGGGGGTAAACCTAAGCCTAGGGATTTGGGTAGAGATGACGAGGAGTATGATCTAGGAGGAGGCGATGAGAGTCAAAATGAGAATTGGGGTAGGAATGGAAGAGATAGAGGATTTGGTAGAGGAAGAAGGGAGGCCATGCGGGGTAGGTATGAGGAGACTAGGGAAGATGGTCACATGGGTAGTATTAAGATGAAAATCCCTTCATTCCATGGGAAATCTGACCCGGAGGCGTACCTAGAATGGGAAAGGAGGGTAGAGTTCGTATTTGAATGTCACCACTACTCCGAACAAAAGAAGGTGAGGTTGGCGGTGGTTGAGTTCTTAGACTATGCTCTCATTTGGTGGGATCAATTAGTGACCACTAAAAGAAAGTATAATGAGAGACCCATTGAATCTTGGGATGAAATGAAGAGTGTAATGAGGAAGAGGTTTGTACCTAACCACTATTATAGGGAGATGTTTAAGAGTTTACAAACTTTGAGGCAAGGATTGAAGATTGTTGAGGACTACTATAAGGAGATGGAAGTACTCATGATTAGGGCAAATACTGAGGAGGATAATGAAGCAACTATGGCTCGTTTTCTTTGTGGTTTGAACAGGGAGATCCAAGATCAAGTGGAGCTTCGGCACTACTTAGATCTAGACGAGATGGTGCAAATGGCCATTAAAGTGGAGCAACAACTCAAGAGGCGAGGAGTTGGCCGTACCAATCAAACCGGAGGTGCATCTTCTTCTTGGCGCCCAAATGCGGCCAAGCGAGATGATAGCAAAGTGGTGACCAAGCCTAAGTTTGAACCAAAACAAGAGGCACCTAGGCATGGAGTACAAGGTAAATCTGAAATTCCTACTACTCGTTCTAGAGATGCAAAATGTTTTAGATGTCAAGGATTGGGCCATATTGCTAGTGAGTGTCCTAATAAGAGAGTCATGTTTTTGAATGATTATGGTGAATATGAGTCTCAAAGTGAGGGGGATGGCGAGGGTAGTGATGATGATATGCCGGAGTTGGAGGATCCCGATGAGGGATATGGGGCGGTTGTAGGAGAAGCTCTAGTGACTAGGCGAATCATGAGTGCCCAAGTCAAAGATGAGGAGATTAACCAAAGGGAGAACTTGTTTCACACTAGATGTTTTGTGAGTGGTAAGGTGTGCAATGTCATCATAGATGGGGGAAGTTGCACCAATGTGGCTAGCATTGAGATGGTTGAGAAATTGTGATTGCCTACAATAAAACATCCTCAACCATATAAGCTTCAATGGTTGAACGATTGTGCGGAGGTGAGAGTGAATAGGCAAGTTCTAGTGTCCTTTTCAATTGGGAAGTATGTGGATGAGGTTTTGTGTGACATGGTACCTATGCATGCTTGTCATATATTGTTGGGTAGGCCATGGCAATTTGATAGGCGAGTGACTCACGATGGGTTCAAAAATAAGTACTCGTTTGTCTTGAAAAAAGAAACTGTTGTCTTACTTCCATTGTCCCCAAAGCAAGTATTGGAGGACCACTTGAAAAAAAAGAAGAGAGATGAGGCCGAAAAAAATAGTGAATTAAAAAGTGAGATGGCCTCTGAAAATAAAATTGAAGTGGCTGAAAAAAAGAGAGTTGAAAAGAGTGAGATAGCCACACAAACAAAAAAAGAGAGGAAAGAAATTGAGGGAAAAGAAAAGGAGAGGAAAGAGGCCAAAAAGAATTCTTATATGGCCCAAAAGGCTGAGATAAAACACTTGTTGCACACACATGAACCACTTGTGTTAATTCTTTACAAGGAGATCCTCCTTAACACAAGTGATATATCCGGATCCCTTCCGAGCATTGTTGTTTCACTATTGCAGGAATTTGACGATGTATTTCCGGAAGAGCTACCTCAAGACTTACCACCATTGAGGGGAATTGAGCACCAAATTGATTTGGTGCCCGGGAGTGCCTTGCCGAACCGCCCAGCTTATAGGAGCAATCCGGAGGAGACTAAGGAGCTACAAAGGCAGGTAAGTGAGTTATTAGATAAAGGTTATGTGCGTGAGTCCATGTCACCTTGTGCGGTGCCTGTTTTGCTAGTCCCTAAGAAAGATGGCTCATGGCGTATGTGTGTCGACTGTAGAGCAATCAATAACATAACCATTAAGTATAGGCATCCCATACCTAGACTAGATGATATGTTAGATGAATTGCATGGGTCTTGCATTTTTAGTAAGATTGATTTGAGGAGTGGGTATCACCAAATTAGAATGAGAGAAGGTGATGAGTGGAAAACTGCTTTCAAAACTAAATATGGGTTGTATGAGTGGATGGTTATGCCTTTTGGTTTAACTAATGCACCTAGCACCTTTATGAGGTTAATGAATCATGTCTTGCGTGCACATATAGGTAAATTTGTTGTGGTTTACTTTGATGATATCCTAGTGTATAGCAAGAATCTTGAAGAGCATGTTAAACATTTGAAACTTGTGCTAATCACATTAAGGGCTGAAAATTTGTATGCTAACTTAAAGAAGTGTGATTTTTGTACAAACAAACTTGTGTTTCTTGGTTTCGTTGTGAGTTCACAAGGGATATAAGTGGATGAAGACAAGGTAAGTGCTATTCGAGATTGGCCATCGCCTACTACTGTTGGTCAAGTCCGAAGCTTTCATGGTCATGCAAGCTTCTATAGGAGGTTTGTAAAGGATTTTAGCACATTGGCGGCACCGATGACGGCGGTCATCAAGAAGAACGTTCCATTCTGTTGGGGCGAGGAGCAAGAGAAGTCCTTTAATATTATCAAGCAAAAATTAATTAATGCTCCTTTACTTGTGTTACCTGATTTTGCTAATACTTTTAAAATTGAATGTGATGCTTCAGGTGTAGGTATTGGTGGCGTGTTGATGCAAGGAGGAAGGCCGGTGGCGTATTTTAGTGAGAAGCTCAATGGGGCAACGCTGAACTATCCCACGTATGACAAGGAGTTCTATGCACTTGTGAGGACTCTTGAGACGTGGCAGCACTACTTGAGGCCTAAAGAGTTTGTGATTCATACGGATCATGAGTCTCTAAAGCACCTCAAGGGGCAACAAAAGCTGAACAAACGGCATGCTAAGTGGGTGGCCTTCATAGAGACATTCCCCTACATGATCAAGTATAAGCAAGGTAAGGAAAATGTAGTGGCCGACGCACTATCACGGAGGTATGTACTTTTCTCTACTTTGGAATCTAAAATATTGGGGTTTGAACTTGTTAAAGAGTTGTATGTGCTAGATGATGATTTTAAGGAAGTGTTTGAAACTTGTATGCATGGTCCACATGATAAATTCTACTTGCATAAAGGTTTCTTGTTTAGAGAGGATAAATTGTGCATTCCCAAGTCATCAATTCGTGAATTACTTGTTAGGGAGGCACATAGGGGTGGCCTAATGGGGCACTTTGGGGTGGCTAAGACTTTAAGTGCATTGCATGAACATTTTTATTGGCCACACATGAAGCGTGATGTTGAACGTATTTGTGAGAAGTGCATAACTTGTAGACAAGCTAAGTCTAGGACACTACCTCACGGATTATATACACCACTTCCCGTCCCTAGTGAACCTTGGATGGATATTTCTATGGACTTTGTTTTGGGGTTACCTAGGACAAAGAAGGGGAGAGACTCTATATTTGTTGTTGTGGATAGGTTTTCGAAAATGGCACACTTTATTGCTTGTCACAAGACTGATGATGCATCTAACATTGCGGACCTATTCTTTAGAGAAGTCGTTAGGCTGCATGGCATGCCTAGGACCATTGTGTCGGACCGTGATGTTAAATTCCTAAGTTACTTTTGGAAAACACTGTGGGCTAAACTTGGCACTAAATTACTGTTTTCTACGACCTGTCATCCTCAAACTGATGGTCAAACTGAGGTAGTTAATAAGACGTTAGGAACTTTATTACGTGCTATTCTCAAGAAGAACTTAAAGAATTGGGAAAATTGCTTTTCATTTGTTGAATTTGCTTATAATCGTTGTGTGAACTCTACTACTAGCTATTCACCATTTGAGATTGTATATGGTTTCAATCCTTTGACTCCGTTGGATTTGATGTCTTTACCTGTGAGTGAAAGGTTAAACTTAGACGGCAAAAAGAAGGCTGAATTCGTTAGGAGTTTGCATGAGAAGGTAAAAGCCAATATTGAGAAGCGAAATGAGCAATATGCTAAGCAAGCCAACAAAGGGAAAAAGAAGGTGGTATTCGAGAAGGGCGATTGGGTGTGGCTACACTTGAGGAAGGAGAGGTTTCCGGAGAAGCGACGCTCAAAGCTACTACCTAGGGGCGATGGACCATTCCAAGTTCTAGAGAGGATCAATGACAATGCCTACAAACTCGACTTGCCAGGTGAGTATAATGTTAGCTCTACTTTTAATGTTAGTGACTTTTCGTTGTTTGATGTAGGTGACGAGCAAGATTTGAGGACAAATCCTTCTCAAGAAGGGGAGGATGATGCGAACGTGGACGTCCCAAGGAAAGCATGGGATCCTTTGCAGTTGCCGGAGGGACCAATCACGAGGGGTCGACTAAAGAGATTCAAGGAGGCGCTACAAGGAGTCATGAGCAAGCCGGAAGAGGTCGTGATGCATGGGAGTACGTTTGGAGGCCAACGGAAAGTCATTCAAGCATTGAGGTTGCTGACCGAGTCTGGACGGACCTGTACACGGACCTACACACGGGGTCCGTGTCCTTTACAAGCTGGGATGAGTTTTTACAGTGGCTCCACGGACCTGGAGACGGACCCAGGCACGGGGTCCGTGCCCTATGTATTTGGCGAAGGCAGTGTCTACACGGACCCGTACACGGAGGTGAGCACGGGGTCCGTGTCCCTTGATCCCGACTGAAGATGAGTTACAGTATGTACATGGACCCAGACACGGAGGTCTGCACGGGGTCCGTGCCTAGTGTTTTCTGCGCGGATTTGTTTCCTTTTCTAGAGTTTTATTATTTTGGGAGACTAGATTTTTGTTATCTTTTCTTTATTATAATGTATTTGGACGAAATTCAACACACAATACACATATTATTTTGAGTTTATCAAACTTGTGAGAATTTTCTCTCAACTTTTCAAAGCTTTTAGCTTTGTCAAATCAAATCAAACTTATCAAAGTTTTTAACTTTGTGGCGTTTGTCGGTCGTTGCTTGTGCGGATTGTCGTAGGCGAAGTTCTTCGAAGGTTCGTATAGTTTTCGATTGTTTATCCTCGTGTTTATTTGTTGCTAAACTCTTGCTAGTTTAGAGGTGAATATCACACAATACTTGAATCAAAAGATCGGGAAAACACACGGATCTTAATATCGTAATTGAATAGAGGGTGCGATTTATTTTTAATCGTGTTTGCTATTTATTCGTGTTAAGATTCACATCATTACAACAAGCATTATATTTGAATCACGTATGAAAAACTTTAATTGTAAACATGAGCAATTATTGAAAATACAAGTTTATATTAATTAATGACTAAATTATATGAAATACAAATCATCTGTAAGTTGATGGTAGTATTAATATTAACCACTCAAACGAATGTAATTTCGTTGCCGATTGTTTGACAAAGTCAGAATCGACATACCATAATTGTGATGGTTAGATTTTTGTTTTACCTGATTTTCCACAAGAAAAAGACAATGAATTCAGTTTTTGGATACATAAGTCAAAATAATTAACTATATATTTTTAGAAATTTAGTTTAAATTAAATTGTGTTTACACATAGAAGTCAGAGCAAGAAATATATATATATATATATATATATATATATATATATGGAAAAAAAGTTACATTTGAAAGAGAACCTACTTTAAAAAAATATTTAAAAAGCCAGAAGTTATAGAAACTAGAAAATAATAGTTTTTTTTTATTAAATTCCTTTTAGAAACAGAAAATATAATTCTCAATATAATATCCAAACACGATTGCTATTTTTAAAAAAAGAATAAAAGTTTTATAAAAATAGATAATTTAGTCAATAAAAAATATTTTAGCATAACCCTATTTAATGCAGAGAACAAAGATATTTTGATAGCCAAGTAGGCAACGTGTGTCTCGTTAGGGGACAAATTGGACATACGCAGCGTGTAGCATTGCTTCTCAGGTATGGGCTTCGTGGGCCGACAACTTATGGGTCACAATCCCATTGTGGGGGTCCAATAAGGAGTGGCTGAAGTTGCCAGTCCCCACCATATTGGCAGCTTCCACTCCACGTGAGCATCAATTCTATTATCCTAGTCAGATTTCTCTACTGCCAGGTAAGCATTAGATATTTTCCGAACTCCTCGTTGGGTGACGAGTGGGCCTATTAGAATCATTGGAAATAGACTGTCGACATTGAATCATCGTGTGCAAACTATTTGGTCGTTTAACATTTAAATAATTTATAGTTTATTGACATGTCATTTTTTGTCACATTTGCTTGCATATGCAAATTTTCAATCCTTAAAAACGACGTTGGCTGACTTTGGTTTTGTGACATTGGTATTTGTTAATTTGCTAAATTAAATAAATGCTTCATCAAAATATACAACATAAAAAAACCGAGAACACGCACTCTCTGGACTTGTATTTGAGATGGTTGAGTCTATCCTATACTTAGAGTAACATTATCTATTTGTTTCAATACAAAACATTCAATTGATCATCTGATGATATTCACATACTTTATTTGGGATTCAGTTTATCAATTGAATATCTTGTATTAAAATATAAAAGAAGATATACTCGTAGTGTACATAGCATAGACTGACCATTTGGGAAATGGAAGTTCTGCCTTAAGGACGAAACCATATATATTGTAATATACATATACATATACATATATACACATACATACAAATTCACAACTTTATTGAAAATTTCATAAAAACGACATAGTGATTGTGTCTTTGCCGATCATCTTATTTCAATATTTCATCACTTAACAAAAGGAATTAAGGAAAAACACAAGTTTAATAATAAAAATTCATATTTAAAAATTCGATCGAGTGATACTTTCAATAATAAGCCCCTTCAATTCTTTTATCAGAAACACATTTTCTTGAAACTAAACTCGGAAGACACCGGTTTGTATATAGTAAGGGTGACCTGGTGATAGTAAATCCGGAGGACGAGGGAGTATCATCGAAGATCCATGCATATCTAGAGAATATGATAACTCTATAAAATAAGGTAATCTTTTCCCGCTATTTAGATGCGTCAAGTATGATACAGATTGAATTTTCTGCTTATTGCCTTAGAACTTACAATAACACTTTGTTTAATCACTCAAGGGGCGTCGACGAAATGAATAATATTTAATGTCATGAAAGGAGGATTATGGGGAATAATTTGTATATATGGGGTGGTTTTGTTAGAGTATGTCTCAAGCGAGCCAACATTTAACTTGTGTTTTATTGAATCTTGTGTAAAAATAATCTTTATTTTAAAAATATTTTATGGTTTTATCCTATTATGTTATTTACTTTATTTGTATGTCAATGCAAACTGTATAGATGAAGATCTTATATATGTTATGGTACTATGAGTTTGTGCATATGATGAGGATCATGAAATTCATTTATAAATCGATATATATATATATATATATATTCTAAATGTGTTTTTAGTCGATTCATCCATCTAAAATAAGGATTAAGGCTGCTCAAGCTTGAGACTATCATTTATGATGTGGTGTACCACGTTTCATTGGTACGGTCATGGAAATGTCAAACATACATACGAGTGATCATATGATAAATAACTTAACAACATTCATTCGAACTTTTTAGGTGATTTTCACTTATCGAATGAATAAGTTCGCAATTATGGTTGTATACCATTAGTCGTTTGAACTGAGACAACATGAATACCTTACGTACCAGCATTGTACTTTGATTCATTTACCGACTCCACAAAGATTATCAAGTGGTGAAGTTTGGTGTATTCTGCTCACCTATGGATGTAGATTTTATATGTTATCTGTTGAATTAATAATGGAAGGAATCTCTTGCATAGTATGAGTTGTGCTTTAAAAAAAGGTCTTTTCTTAGTTGCACACATGATGCTACTATGACAACTCAAAGAAACATCACATTGTTTCGAATTCATTTGCAACTCTCGATATACCAATGGTTGTACATTTAATCGGGAGATATGAATTGAAAGGACATTACTGTACGCTAATCATAACATATTTATTCTTGTAGGGAAAATAAGTTATACTTAAGGGATCATAGGACGATGCTATTAGATACCCTTACCATGATCTGATGGGTGCCATCATACTTGAGTTATGACGTTCTTCTTATCACTAGATTGATGCACAAAATGAGGCTAATTAGGGTAAGCCATAAGATATACGTGTTGTCTCGAATCACATGACTTAAATAAACCCACGATTAGTTGTATCACTGAATCATTGAGAGTCATATAAATACTGAATTATGTGTTCAGATTGAGATAGTCGAATTCAAGAATTTGAATTCGATGACTGAGTTTGATGGTGATCAAACATATTGTTGGAAATCAAATTTTGGAGTTTGACAAACTGAAGAAACTAACTGAATTATGAGACAACTGAATATTTAACAACTGAAACCAGCTGAACAAATGAAGAAAACTGATCAGTTGGAAACCGATCAGTTAATATACTCAGCCGCATAAGTTTCAGTTAAAACATATCTCAACTGAATGCTTCTCGGGAAAGAACATTCAACCGACAAAAGGACATAGTAAATAGCAAATGAATATGGAAAGCCGCACCTCAATCATTACAGCATAGAACAACGTATTTCGGCTATTGCAATTAAGACGCCGTATGACAATCAATGAAGAGAACATTGCCCAACAAATGATGAAGTGGCAATCAACGGATACAAGAATTCAAATACATCTCAAAGTTACCGTTGAAAGAGAAGTATATAAATATGACTGAAGAACATCTGAAAAGTAGAGACGATCACTCAATCTTAAGCTTGTTGTTACTCTGTCAAAAACATAGCTCACTTTCATTTGAATTACTCGCAGCAATCAAGGCTACAATCTGAGCTTATTAGCACTCTCTAAAAGCTGTTAGATTCAATTGTGCTAATATCAGTTACGTACTTAGAATATTTTGTAGAACTAAGAGTTTCAGTTTTGTCAGTTGTAAGTCCAAACTGAAGTGGGTCTGTACAAGTGTTGTATTTGATCAAAGTCTTTTAGTGAATATCATATCCTTGTGATAGAAGGGGTGACGTAGGAGTAATTAAATTCTCCGAACATCCAGAAACAACTCTTGCATATTTCTTTCAGTTTCGTATTCTATCTTTCAGTCAGTTACTTTCCGCAACTACTCTAGTTTAACTGATTGTTATTGACCAACAAGATTCCGAGATTCAGTTTATCACTAAACTGAACTCAAATATTGTTAAAGAACAATTTTAAGTGTAAGTGTTTATTCAACCCCCTCTTCTAAACACTCTTGTTACGACAACCGATCCTATCAAGTGGTATCAGAGCAGTTGAATCTTGTTCTTGAATACTTCTGATCTATAAATCTGCTGGCATGACTTCATTCAATAAAATTCCTATGTTCTCAAGAGAAGATTTCGATGACTGGAAAATCAGAATGCAGGTTCACTTAGCTGCACAAGATGATGATATGTGGTATGTCATAACAGACGGACCCATGAAGATTCTAAAAGCAAACACAGCAATTGCCATAACTGAAGGGGCACCACAGAGAATTCAAAATCCCAGAGAAGAGTGGACAACTGAGGACAAAAGGAAAGCTAATCTTGACAATGTGACCAAAGATACTCTATACAAAACACTGGACAAAGCAACTTTCAACAAAATAAAGATGTGCAAAACAGCAAAAGAAATTTGGGAGAAGTTGATTCAGTTATATGAAGGAAATGACCAAACAAAAGAAAATAAACTCTCAGTTGCTGTTAAAAAATTTGACAATATCAAAATGAAGGTTGGAGAATCAATGAATGAGTATGATGAAAGGGTGAGCAGTATTGTAAATGAATTAAATGCACTCGGAAAAGTGTATACCAACAAAGAGGTTGCACTAAAAGTGATTAGAGGTCTTCCAAAGGAATGAGATGTCAAAACTATGGCTATGAGAGAATCTAAAGACTTAAACCAGATCGAACTTCATGAACTATTTGCTGATTTAAAAACTTATGAATTTGAATTGCAGAACAGAGAAGGAGAACCATCTACTCCTACAACTACAACTGCTGTAGCAGCTGTCAGAACTGAACCAACTAGTTCAGCCGAGAAATCTGCTGATCAGTTAAGCAATGATGCTATGTCATTATTCATCAAAACGTTTGGGAGGTTCATGAAAAAGAACCAAGGAAACTTTCAGAAGCAATACCAGAGAAATAATTCCAAAGAAGAAACAAATGCTTGCTACAATTGTGGCAAAACAGGTCATTACATTGCTGACTGTCCTAAACCTAAAAAGGATAGTCAATGATCAACTGACAGAAGAAAGAAACCATATGAGCATAAGAGAAGACCCAGAGATGATAAGAAAACCTACAGAAAGAAACACAAAGTTCTATTAGCTGAAGAGAACAAATCCAAATGGGCAGAAACTGATAGTGACGAATCAGAACCAGAAAGCTCATATAGCTCAAGTGATGAAGAGGAAGTCAAATGTCTAATGGCAGATGATACTGAAGCAGAGGTATTTGATTTTAGTTCAACTGATTTTACACGAGAAGAACTCATTTTAACATTGCATGAAATGGTAAATGAGTACCGGAAACTTGCATCATCATTTGAGGAAATAAAGTCAAAGCAAAATGATCCCATGGACAACAAAACCAAAACTGATGAATCAGTTGATAGGTTGAGTTTAAAAAGGGAAATTGCTGAGCTAAAAGCAGAGAAAAAGAAAGATCAGTTACTGATCCAGAAATTGATCCTTGAAAATTCAAAACAGACTGAACTCATTCAATCTTGTAATAAGTCGTCTACTGCATTGAATGAGATGCATAATTCACAAAAATCAGTTTCTGATAAAACTGGTTTAGGGTTCAGTAATCAAGGAGAAACGTTTTCAAATGATACTCAACCAAAGCTGACAATGAACAAAGGGAAGTACATTCAATTTGTCAGATCAACAGTAGAACAAGAGAAATTTGAGCCCAGCAAACTGAATGAAAAACCTATTGAGAATATGTATAAGGCCAGAAGACATGGAGTTGGTTACAGTCCAAAAATCTCTACTGACTCAGAAAATCATTCATCAAAAAGATTTAGTAAGAATTATTCAAATTATTATAACTGCAAACCAGTCCAGAAAAGATACAGACTAAACAATCAGTTGAACCAAGCTAAAATACATACTGTATCATCTGTACACTATTCACCAAGCACACAAAAACCGAGAAAAACCATTTAGAATAAAGCTACTGGAAAGTCAGTTAGACTAATCCAAGTATGGGTTCCAAAGGGACTAATAAGCTTTGGACCCAAATAGATATGGTACCAAATCATATTATGTGTGTGTGTTTGCAGGTAACAGGTACAAATAAAAATTCAATATGGTATTTGGACAGCGGTTGCTCACGACATATGACAGGAGATGCAAGTATGCTATCTCAACTGATCAAATATAGTGGTCCAAACATCAGTTTCGGAGATAATTCCAAAGGTAAAACTGTGGGTAAGGGTAAGATTATCCATGGTAACTTTACTATTAAAGATGTTTTATTAGTAGAGAATCTGAAGTATAACTTGATTAGTATCAGTCAGTTATGCGACAATGGATTCTCGGTACAATTTGATAAAAACTCATGCTTAGTTAAAACATCAACTGATGAAATCATAATAACTGGCAAACGATGTGGAAACACATATAAAGTCAGTTGGAATGAACAGCCTCATGCACCAGTCTGCTTCATTGCTTGAAAGTCATCTCAAAACTGGTTGTGGCATAAAAGGTTAAATCATTTAGACTTTAAATCCATTGCTTATCTGAGTAAACATGAACTTGTAACTGGTTTGCCCAAAATAAATTTTTCAAAAGAAAAACTTTGCTCAGCATGTCAGTATGGAAAACAAGTACGATCTTCTTTCAAAAACAAGGGCTGTAAATCTTCATCCCGATGCTTAGAACTATTGCACATGGATCTCTTCGGTCCAATACCATTCATGAGCTTAGGGGGAATGAAATACACCTTGGTGGTCGTAGATGATTTTTCAAGATTTACTTGGGTTATATTTTTCAAATCCAAAGACCATACGGCTGGACAACTGATTAAACTCTTCAAAAGACTTTTAAATGAAAAATCAGTTGGGATTGATCGAATCAGGTCTGATCGAGGAACTGAATTCATCAATCAAACACTTTCAAGTTTTCTAGAAAATGCTGGAATCAAGCATGAGCTCTCAGCAGCAAGAACTCCTCAGCAAAACGGTGTAGCTGAGAGAAGAAATCGGACCCTAAAAAAAGCTGCTAGAACAATGCTTGCTGATTCTGGCATTTCTCAAAGATTTTGGGCAGAGGCAGTAAACACTGCATGTTATACTCAGAACAGATCAATGATTAATAAGAATCATATGAAAACACCATATGAGATCTGGCATGGAAGAAAAAGTATAATCACTTATTTCAAAATATTCGGCTGTAGATGCTTCATTCATGATAATGGTAAAAATTACTTAAAAGCATTTGATGCCAAATCTGCAGAATGAATATTCCTTGGATATTCATCAGTTAGTATAGCTTATAGAGTCTTTAATAAGAAAACTTTAAATGTTGAAGAATCTGCACATGTTGATTTTGATGAAACTGTACTAACTGATAAGCCAACTGATCAAGTTGAGCTAGCTGATCGATTTACAGATATCAGTTTGGAAGATGATGAAAAAGAAGAAAGTCATAACAATCAAGACATCTTTCAAACACCAGAACCAGAAATATTGGATCAATTAAATGAGCAGGAAGTCAATGATGACAATCAGTTATTAAAGCAAACTGATAACATTCAAATACCAGCTGACGAGGTATCAACTGAAACTGAAAATTGCACTCAGTTACCAACTGAAGAAGTTGCTGATGCAACAAATGCAGAGTACAGATGGAGAAAATCACATCCACCACATCTGGTAATAGGAAATCCATCTGATCCAGTAAGAACTCGCAATCAAATGTTAAATTTATTTATTCATTCAGCTTTTGTTTCACAACTGGAACCAAAGAAAACTGATGAAGCTCTTGCTGATCCTAATTGGGTAAATGCTATGCAAGAAGAGCTGAATCAGTTCACTCACAATAACGTCTGGAACTTAGTTTCAAGACCAACTTCAAAAACCATTATAGGTACAAAATGGGTGTACAGGAATAAACTAAACGAGGACGGTTCAGTTATACGCAACAAAGCAAGACTAGTAGCACAAGGATATAGGCAAGAAGAAGGAATTGACTACGATGAGACGTATGCTCCAGTTGCAAGATTGGAAGCAATCAGAATATTTCTTGCTTATGCATCTCACAAAAACTTCAAAGAGTACCAGATGGATGTGAAGAGTGTATTTCTAAATGGTCAGTTACAAGAAGAAGTATATGTCGAACAACCTCCAGGTTTTGTAAACCACAAACTTCCTGATCATTTATACTATTTGAACAAAGCATTATATGGTATTAAACAAGCTCCTAGGGCTTGGTATAAAACTCTTTCAAAATTCCTAACTGATCATGACTTTACAGTCGGATCAGTTGATAAGACCCTGTTTAAATTTACTAAAAGTAATCATATTCTACTAGTTCAAATTTATGTTGATGATATAATTTTTGGGTCAACTAACCCCAAATTGTGCGAAAAGTTTGCTAAGTTAATGCAGGATAAGTTTGAAATGAGCATGATGGGTGAACTGACATTCTTTCTTGGACTGCAAGTGAAGCAACTGGAAACTGGTATATTCATTAGTCAAACAAAATATACAAAAGAGTTGCTAAAGAAATTTGGTATGGAATCATGTTCAGCTGCAACAACTCCCATGAACTCATCAGTTAAACTAGACACTGACGAAGGGGGAATATCAGTGGAGGCGACATTATATAGAGGGTTAACAGGTTCATTGTTATACCTAACAGCCAGTCGGCCTGATATTGTTTTTGCTGTATGTATGTATGCCAGATTTCAAGCAAACCCTAAGCAATCACATTTCTCAGCTGCTAAAAGAATTCTGAGATATCTTAAGAACACGCAAAATGTTGGGCTATGGTATTCCAAAGACTCCACCTTCAATTTAGTTGGATACTCAGATGCAGATTATGCATGATGTAAGCTTGATCGCAAAAGTACAAGTGGATCTTGTCAGTTCTTAGGAGACAGACTGATCTCTTGGTTCAGCAAGAAGCAGACATCCATAGCTACCTCAACAACAGAAGCAGAATATCTTGCTGCTGGTAGCTGTTGTGCACAACTGATCTGGATTCAGCAACAACTGAAGGATTATGGAGTAACATCAACTGAATCGTCCATATTTTGTGATAATACCAGCACAATTGCCATCACTTACAATCCAGTTCTTCACTCAAAGACCAAGCATATAGATGTCAGACATCACTTCATCAGGGATCATGCGTTAAAGAAGGATATTCGACTAGAATATATTTCAACTGAACAGCAAGCAGCTGACATCTTCACAAAACCATTACCCGAGGCTAAGTTTTCTTATTTTCGAAATATTCTTGGTTTAATTGATTTATCTTAGAAATTATTAGTAATATTGCTTCACTAACAGAATTATACGAAGAAAATAAGAACACAACAAATTAAAAATAACACTTCATTAAGAATACCAACGTTCCCATTTTACAGAAGATATCATAGAATCAACTGAATCTAGCCACGCCCTAACCCAATCATTTAACTCATAAATTCGAACTCTAGCAAATGCCCTAGATTTCGAAATCTTATCAACAACATGCCACTCCTTCCATAGCATCGCCTCCAAAAGACATTTGTCTTCAACCAAATCCCTAACATGTCTAACTTCAAAACGTTCAAGGTACTTCAATGCTCTTGCCTCCTGAGCACGAGTAGGAATAGCACCACTGTCACTCACCCTCTTCAACTCATGAATCTTTTCCCATGTTGACATCACCTTCTAAAAGACATATATCTCCATCTTTCTCTTGATATTTGTTAAACGAGGGGTTGACTGCTCAGTAACATGAACATGAGTGATGCTGCATGCATCAGAATCAGACATATTGAAATATTTTTGAACTGATATTGCATCACATTTTTATTACTATCATCTTATTTATAGGAAAATGACGTTGGAGAAGCTGAAGAGTCTCACGAAAATTAATGCTTCTTTCACATTTACCAAGGACTTTAAGTTGTCAGTTGTTCATAGTCAACTGACACCATTTTGAATTCTGTTATAATTGTTTAAATAGTCCCAGTTCATGATCAACATATGACAATTAGTTTCTCATCAGTTTATGTCACAACTGATGAAATATATCACTTGCAGAAAAACAGAGTTAAAATCAGATAAATATTTCATTACTTATAAAGGTTGGTCTGGATTACATCATCATATTTATTCTCCACAACAATTATCCAAAATTTCAGCCAAACAGATAAAGAAGAAGGAGCAGTCATGAGAAAGCTGTGAGAATGAGCTATGCGCCTTAGAATCTTCAATTCCTTGCGGAGCATCAGCTGATACATGTGACCATCCTTGAAGACGTCCACCCATACAGCAATATTCAAGTGCTCTCGCACTTGATTCAGTTCTGCCACCAATTCAGGAGTGGTGGCCTCTCCAGAATTGTACAAGAGCTCAAGCTCCTGCAATCGCTCCCAGTAATGCAAACTTTCATAGAAGACTTCGTCTTCAATCTCAGCCTTCCTGGCCTCTACAGAAAAGGGAGAAAGACTTGAGTCACCCGTATCAGACATTTTTGAATATTTTGGATGATATGTCTAAAACTAATTGATTTATTTCTATTTATAGGAGAATATCAAGAAAGCTGAAGAGTCGTCAACGGTTCAGCAAGACCAATAACTTCTCGCACTCTTAAAATTATTTTGTAGCACTACTTTAATTATTTTATGCACCAATTTAGGGGGAATATTAATTTTAAAAGGTTAACTGAGAAGACAGTTGTTTGTAACTTCTCAACTGAAATGAATCAGTTTCCCAACTGACCGTTCAGTTGGATTGTTTACAAATCATCTCACATACGTTAACTAATTAAAATTTATTATATTCTAAATCAATTGACGTGACTGCAGATTGACGACGTGGCTTACTTTAAAACCGCTAACCATTATACACACGATTACAGCACACGTACACTTATTTTTTATTCAAAATTTTCATGGACTGACACGTGTCCAGAATTTGAACAGTCACGCTCAAATGTACTATACCCGCTTCAGTTCTTCTCCTTCACGCATACAATCAGTTCTAAGAGCATACTAATTTCCAAAGCTTATTTTCTACGAATTTCAGATCATCTCACCTTCCGAAATGGCTAATCAGATCCCTGCTCACGTGATGAATGCCATGGCAATCGATTTTGACTCAGTTTTATCAATTCAAGAAGCTGATATCAAAAATGTCTTTCTGAAGATTGAATCTGCTGGGCTCAGAATGTTCTTGGGACAATCTTCACAAGAAATATACTAGAAGGAAGTGAATGAATTCTATCTGAAAGGATATGTTACTATTGAAGGAAACATCGCTGTCACTATCAATGATCAGTTGCTGATCTTATCTGAAGAAAACTTTGGGGAAATGTTTTCCTTGCCGACTGATGGATATGTCAATTTCTCTGAAGTTAAAACATTCGATATTGAGGAAATGCAATCCTCATTATCTGCTGATGGGCGGAAAATCAAAGTCTCCGACCCAAAAAAAGAACTGAAACCAGAAATTCAGTTGTTGGCTGATATTGTAGCAAAGGGAATTTTAGCTAAAGCTGGCTCATATGCAGCTCTCACTCTTGAAAAATTCCAGGTGATGACAATCATCATGGGTGAGAAGAAATCCAACTGGAGGTACATTATTTTCAGCATTCTAAAGAATATGCTTCAATCAACAAAACAGTCCAGGGGGTTTGCTATTCCAATCAGTTATATTCTGAAACTCAAAGGACTGGTAGCTAACAATGCCGAAAAATTCTCAAAATTTAAGATATTCACTGCCAAGAATGTATTGCCACCAAAAATCAAGATGGATCTCTCGCCTAAACAATTCGTAAAAGTCAAGAAGGAGATTGGGATGCAGCAAGCTGCTCCTAAATCAGTCAAGAAAGCCAAGACCCTGGCCCAACTGAAGGCTACAAAGTGAAAACTGATTCTCAGTGAATCAGATTCTAAGAAAACTCCATCTCCCAAACTTATCAAGAAGCCAAGGACACAAAGAACCAAACCAATACCAGCAGTGGAACCAACCATTACTGAGAAACTGTCCCAGTCAGCTGCTGAAAAGCCTATTCAGGCGATTCCATTGCAGGTCATCCCTCCTGATGATACAGTTCCAACTGAAAAGATACTCACTAGAGTAAAAGTCCCCTTCACTCGTGTAAATCAACCCACTATTTTACCTAGGGCTAGACCGAAAGGCGTCACATTGAAGGAACCAGCGGAGTCTACAAAACCTGGCTTACAAATTCCTCATATTCTAACCACGGAGAAGGGAAAAGGCAAGCTTGAGGAGGAGCCAAGGCCATCTCACACAATTCAAACTCATATCGATCTAATTTGGGAAGAGGTCAATACATTTGCCACATCAAAAATCACAGCTTTTGACCGTGGGAAAAGCTTCAGGACCGAAATTTTTGCCAAGAAACTGAAGCACAAATCCCAACTGAAGACGTTTATTAAACTAGAAAAGATAGTTTTGAAGGTAGTTAAAGCTGCTACCATTATTCAAGCACTGGAAAGGAGACAATATTTCTTTGATCAAATACGGGCTAATCAACTGACTAAGATGGTTAGAAAGTTAAAAGAAAACTACAACCCCACAGGGCCAACTGCATATCAAGATAGAGCTGTGTTCACTCAACTGGATGCAGATCTTAGTGGCCTACAGAGGGAAATAAGGTTTTGGGAACAAGATCAAGAACTTGTTCTTCCAGAAAAATCTTCAGGAACAGAGGAATACAAATCTTCATCACCTCAGCAGAATGAATCTTCTGAAGAAATCATTGCTGAAAAATCAGCCCAGCAGGTTCCACAAAAAACAGCCGGGAATCAACATATGTACTCTGAGACCGAACTGACCTTCGCCAATATCGATGAAATCATTCAGTCAGTTGCTCAGGAAGCTCAAACTGAAGCACATAATCTTGAATCAGTTGATCCTCTGACTGAACAAACAGAATAAGAAGTTCTTGTAATAGCCGAGCCCGGTGTACGGTACGATTTAAGTTTCGTTTGTTAATTGGGTTATATGATTAGATGTTTAGAGTTGTGTTTTGGGCTATAGTATTATTGGTTATTATTGTTCTTGAGGTGTTAGTTGTTGTTAGTTGTTCGTTTCAGAGTTTCGGATCGATTTTAGTTGCTTTGGTTTGTTTCTTGGCCGAGAGGAGACCGCACCCGCGGTAGTGCAAGGAGTGCACCCGCGGTCGACTGTGCAGATTTTTGAGTTGGAGAGCCGTAGCATCACCGCAACTGCGGTGATGCAGGGACCGCACCCGCGGTGTGCACCGCACCCGCGGTGCTTGCAGCGCCGCACCCACGGTGTTAGTAGTTCAGAATTTTTGTGGATTGCCGTGAGCTCAGCGCACCCGCGGCCCTTGTGTTGACGCACCCGCGGTCTAGGTATGGGCGAGATTTTAAGTTGCTTTTTGGAGTGGTTGGCTGATAAGTGCAAGTTTTGCACTTAATTTATATTAGAATCCATTTTGAATTATACTTGTTTCGAACAGAATTATGCGTTTTTTGGTTTGTTTTTGTTGTCATTTCAGGAATGGTGAAAATAGCGATCACGAAGCCAAGTGAACCAAGAGAACAATGAAATGCCATGAACCCTCGGACAGAACCTCGCGCGCGCCCGCGCGAGATCACGCGCAGCCGCGCGCAATGAGATGCATGATGATCGACAGTGGTGCGCGCGCCATCGCGCCAACTCTTGCGCATTCGCGCGCACCGATACAAGCGAATGACCAGTGGTGCGCGCGCCACAGCGCCAAAACACGTGCTATCGCGCGCACAAAGATGCAGCAGAAAACCCGAGAGCAGCGCGCGCCAGCGCCAGATCTCGCGCACCCGCGCACGCAGACCCGAGACAGACGCGCCATCGCGCCAACTCTCGCGCACCCGCGCGAGCTAGCACTCGGCAGATGAGCAACACCATGCGCGCCATCGCGCCACTTCATGCGCCATAGCGCGCGCCGCGAGTCCAGAAATGTATAAAAAGCGCGATTCTTAGGTCATTCAGGAGAGGCAGCCGTTTTGGGAGAGAAAACACCTCGGAGGGCTGGAGAAATCAAGAGACGAAGATCCAGAACGCGAAGATCGATCACAGATACGAAGAACGACGGATCTGGACACAGAGACGACACTTCGGATTTGTCTTTTATCTTTCGTTTTTATATTTTCGTGTAACTCAATGTCTGAATTAACAAACATGCATTGTGTTTATCTAGATTTCGTGATGAACTAAATTCCCATTCTAGAGAATGACGTGACTCTGTTGATACGATGACTTGACACCGTTGTTTATGTGATTGAATTCCGCTTTCGTTTAATTGTGTTCTCTGCGTTTACTGCACTGCAATTTACTGGCCATAAATTGTTTGTTGTTTGATTAATCTTATAACTCGGGAGAGGGACTAGGATTATAGATCATTAGAGACACATCGTTGAATGTTTATAGCGTTCGGAAGGCGTATAACTTTAGCGAGGCCTAGTAAGAACATTGTATGCGCTTATCTATGAAACGTAGATTCTAATTAGGAATAATTGAATCGAAGTTGATAGATACACTTTATTCGTCACTTGGGAAAGGGAGAATAAAACAATCTAAGTGTTCTTGGCCATTAATCGATTGGAATTCAGGAATATAAATTAAACTGTGAATAATTATCGTGGAAACTTTGTGAAATCATTTCTCTAGATACTTTCTCTCATTATTATCTCTCAATCCGGTGATTTAATTTATTCATTGCTTTCAATTAATTCGTTTAAACAAACAAAACTGATTATTGATTTTTCTAGATAAAGTCTAGGCTATTTTAATTACAAGAATTGATATACATTTTTATACACACTCCTCGTGGGATCGATACCTGTACTCTAACCAGTACTAAAACTTGACACCGTATACTTGCGGTAGTGAAAACACGCAACAAGTTTTTGGCGCCGTTGCCGGGGAGTGTCAAATTTGAATTTATATCAGAATTGTTACCAATTAGTCTAGATTTTAATTTAGATATTTTATTTTATTTCATTTTTGATTTATTCACTTTTTCTGTTTGACAATGCATGCTAAGATCGCACAGCCCTGATTTGCTTATTTTTTATCCGGAGATCGAGCGAACTGCGAGAAGATTAAGAAAAGCGAGAAGGGAAGAAATCAAAGCGATGGCTGATAACAGAGAAAACGACCGACAGATGCCGCCTGAGGCTATACCAATCAGAGATCACTTCCGACCAGTGATCAACACGCATTATTCTGGCATTGCTCGAGGAAACATCAACGCCAACAATTTCGAGCTTAAGCCCGCATTGATAAACATGGTTCAACAGAACCAGTTTGGGGGAGCCACTACTTCAGATCCTCATCTACATCTCAGAACATTCTTGGAGATTACAGATACGGTAAAAATGAATGGTGTTTCTGATGATATTATTCGACTGCGCTTGTTTCCTTTTTCTCTCAGGGATCAAGCAAGAGGATGGCTGCAATCGCTTCCCTTGGGAAGTATCACAACATGGGAGGAGTTGGCGACAAAATTTCTGGCAAAATACTTTCCCCCTGCAAAGTCTGCACAGTTGAAGATAGAGATTAGCACGTTTCGGCAGACTGAATTGGAGCAACTGTATGAGGCATGGGAGAGATACAAGGAGCTGTTGAGGAAATGCCCGAACCATGGTTTTGAAGACTGGGTGCAAATCGAGTTTTTCTATAATGGATTGAATGGTCAAACGCGTACAACTGTGGATGCAGCGGCAGGTGGCACGATCTTTGCCAAGTCCCCTGCTCAAGCCTATGACTTGCTTGAGCAGATGACCATAAACAGCTACCAGTGGCCATCTGAAAGATCTGGAGTGAAGAGGACTGCTGGAGTTTATGCCGTGGATCCAATCACATCACTTACTGCACAGGTTTCAGCATTGACCACACAGATTGCAGCAATGAACAAAGCAGGCCAGTCTACGTCTGATGTAGCACTGGTGACTGCCGAAGAGTCGCCTATTCCTGAAGAAGTGCAATACATCAACAACAAGAACTTTGGAGGCTTTGGCGGATATCGAGGTAACCCTCCCCCTAATACTTATCACCCTGGTTTGCGAAACCATGAAAATTTTTCTTATGCAAACAATAAGAATGTGTTGAATCCTCCACCGGGGTTCAACACATCAAATGGGGAAGGGAAGCCATCATTTGAAGATTTAGTTGGAACGTTTGTGGTTGAATCTGGTAAAAGAATGTCTAGAACTGAGTCTAGACTGGACAACCTTGAGACACACATGGCGAGCATTGGTGCGACATTGAAATCCTGGAGTCACAAGTGGGGCAGATAACGAATGCACTTACGTCTCAACCGTCAGGCGTAGTACAAAAGACTGCAGATCCAAATCTGAGAGAGGTGAATGCCATTTTTATGCAGCATGAGGAGATTGGTATGTTAGGCAGCGAAGAGAAGGAGGTTGAACTCACACAAGTTCCGAATGAAAAGCCAACTCCAAGCAAAAGAACCCGAGGTAAGAAATCTGAGAGGTATGAGTCAAATCAATGCATTGATATTTCTTTACTTCCCTACCCCCAGAGATATTTACAATTACAGGCTGAGTTTCAAAAAAAAAAAGGTCTTGAAGATCTCAAGAACCTACACTCTAACATTCAGTCTACAGAGAAGGAAGAGGTGGCAATCACTGGAGGAGAGAATAAGGGCATGCAAGGAAGTCTTCCTCAGAAGCTGCAAGACCACGGAGAATTTGTTATACCATGTGAAATAAGAGGGCAATTAGTGGAAAAAGCTATATGTGATTCGGGAGCGAGCGTGAATGTAATGCCAAGTTTTCTCTACGAGAAACTTGGACTGAGTGTGATCAAACCCACAGGACTAAGTTTGCAAATGGCGGATAAATCGATCAGGACACCGCTAGGTGTTGTGGAAGATGTTGAACTTAAGATTGATAAAATAAGGCTTTTAGCTAATTTTGTGGTGCTTGACATGGGGAACAGTCAGAATGTTCGTGCTATTTTAGGACGACCATTTTTGGCTACTGCAGGAGCTATTATTGACGTGAAACGAAGAAAGATGACCATGGAAGTTGAAGGTCAGCTTGTGGAAATAAAGGCATCCAAGATAGCATACAATCCACCATGAACAGGATGGGTATAGTCGGGCTGATGACGTTAAACCAAGCGCTGTGTGGGAGGCAACCCACAATTTATTTTCTTTAGCATTCATTTTGTTTTTATTATTTTATTTTATTTTACGTCCTGAGTTGTTAATTTTACCCACCACCAGATCTATCACCGCCGCAGCCCATGGAAATGGATGACTCAGATGCTGCGGACAACAACTCGAGCCCCGAGTTCTGACATTCGGGAGCGAGGTATGTGTTGTCATATTCTTTATTTATATACATTGAGGACAATGCATACTTTAAGTTTGGGGGGTAACAAATTGCTTGTTAGAATTTTTCTGAATTTTTTTTTATTTTGCACAGTAGTTAGTTTGATTTTTTTATTATTATTTTTATTATTGCATTCTATATTTGTTAGGAAAAGTCATGTAAGTAAAATGTGTGACCGATGATGAAAACTTAATTGCGATCCTGAAATTTATATGTGTTCATTAGAACCTAAGCGTCACAAATATTTTGCACTGTCGTGTTCGTTGATACTATTGTTGCTTAGAGACAAGTTGTATGCCTGTGATGCTAAACAGACGACGGATATCTGATTTTTGGTAATTCTTGCATGACATTGATTGACACTTTTACAAACATAGAAATGATCTAGGCGGTTTTTCACAATATCTTTGGGCCTGTTTTCTTTGTTACTGTCAATTGTAGCCCTTTGAGACTCGAAGTTTTTGAGATGCTTAAATTTTCTTCGTGCACCTATTTCATATATCATTTTTGCTGAAAATTGCATGTGATTGGTTTGTATGAGTTGACTAATGGATTGACGGAAGTCTAGAACTTGTTTGAACACTTTTCGAGGCGAAATACGGATAACATGTGACATAGGAATGATTTAGGCGATCTTTGGAACCGTTTTGAGCCTTCGAGCCTACCAAATGAACATGATATATCCCTAGTGTCCCATTTTGAGCCAACTAAAAAAATCAAGTGGTATGTGTCAATGACACACAATTAGCCCCCTTGTATTTATTCTACTTCCCACAACGACTACCTAATGAAGCTTATACACTTACTGTCCTACCTAATTTTGAGAGAAATAAGTTCATGGGTGTTGTAATGATTCAAATACTCCTTGAAAAGAAAAGAAAAAGTTAAATGTGTTGAAAGAAGTTCAAAAGAAAAAAAAAATGTGAATCAAAAGTGGTGAAAAAGAAAATATGGGAAATGAAGGATATGAATGAAAAGAAAACAATAAAGTGGAGGGTGGTTGAAAAGAAAATGAAAATGAGTGAAGTTGATGAAGTTCAATTATTTCTCTCAAATTTTGAATTCCATACCTTTTATTGTAGCCGTGAGCCGTGGCCTAACGTTACAAGCCTACAAGACCTATTAACCTTGTCACATTTATCCAATATACTAGTGGAGAAAAGTTGTTCAAATCAAGCTTATGGATACCTGAAAAACATTGTCTACGAGTATAGACTCTAATCACTTGCTTGCAAGCACCTCATTTTGTGATTTCATCTTTGGCATACTTGTGTTGATCATCTTTCGAGCCAAATAATCACCGAAAAAGTCCTATGTGATCTGTGAATGCAAATGTTGATGTTGTGTAAGTTGAACTGAACTGAGGATTTCTTGATTCTGTAAGGCGAATGGGCATTACAACTCTATTTGAGCATTCGATGGGGTAAACGAACATTGACATATCACACACACACGTGACTCTTGGGAAATCATGAATTACATGAAATTAGATGAGTCGGAGGTCAATATCACTTTTCGCATATCCATGACTTTAGTAATTTGCGTATTTCTTTATTAGCTGTTATTCTATTTTGCTCGGGACTAGCAAAAGTTCAAGTTTGGGGGGTTTGATAAGTGCAAGTTTTGCACTTAATTTATATTAGAATCCATTTTGAATTATGCTTGTTTCGAACAGAATTATGCGTTTTTTGGTTTGTTTTTGTTGTCATTTCAGGAATGGTGAAAATAGCGATCACGAAGCCAAGTGAACCAAGAGAACAATGAAATGCCATGAACCCTCGGACAGAACCTCGCGCGCGCCCGCGCGAGATCACGCGCAGCCGTGCGCAATGAGATGCATGATGATCGACAGTGGTGCGCGCGCCATCGCGCCAACTCTTGCGCATTCGCGCGCACCGATACAAGCGAATGACCAGTGGTGCGCGCGCCACAGCGCCAAAACACGCGCTATCGCGCGCACAAAGATGCAGCAGAAAACCCGAGAGCAGCGCGCGCCAGCGCCAGATCTCGCGCACCCGCGCGCGCAGACCCGAGACAGACGCGCCATCGCGCCAACTCTCGCGCACCCGCGCGAGCTAGCACTCGGCAGATGAGCAACACCATGCGCGCCATCGCGCCACTTCATGCGCCATAGCGCGCGCCGCGAGTCCAGAAATGTATAAAAAGCACGATTCTTAGGTCATTCAGGAGAGGCAGCCGTTTTGGGAGATAAAACACCTCGGAGGGCTGGAGAAATCAAGAGACGAAGATCCAGAACGCGAAGATCGATCACAGATACGAAGAACGACGGATCTGGACACAGAGACGACACTTCGGATTTGTCTTTTATCTTTCGTTTTTATATTTTCGTGTAACTCAATGTCTGAATTAACAAACATGCATTGTGTTTATCTAGATTTCGTGATGAACTAAATTCCCATTCTAGAGAATGACGTAACTCTGTTGATACGATGACTTGACACCGTTGTTTATGTGATTGAATTCCGCTTTCGTTTAATTGTGTTCTCTGCGTTTACTGCACTGCAATTTACTGGCCATAAATTGTTTGTTGTTTGATTAATCTTATAACTCGGGAGAGGGACTAGGATTATAAATCATTAGAGACACATCAGTTGAATGTTTATAGCGTTCGGAAGGCGTATAACTTTAGCGAGGCCTAGTAAGAACATTGTATGCGCTTATCTATGAAACGTAGATTCTAATTAGGAATAATTGAATCGAAGTTGATAGATACACTTTATTCGTCACTTGGGAAAGGGGGAATAAAACAATCTAAGTGTTCTTGGCCATTAATCGATTGGAATTCAGGAATATAAATTAAACTGTGAATAATTATCGTGGAAACTTTGTGAAATCATTTCTCTAGATACTTTCTCTCATTATTATCTCTCAATCCGGTGATTTAATTTATTCATTGCTTTCAATTAATTCGTTTAAACAAACAAAACTGATTATTGATTTTTCTAGATAAAGTCTAGGCTATTTTAATTACAAGAATTGATATACATTTTTATACACACTCCTCGTGGGATCGATACCTGTACTCTAACCAGTACTAAAACTTGACACCGTATACTTGCGGTAGTGAAAACACGCAACATTGGCCATCACTTTACCTTCTTCTCTTCTCTTTCATTTCGAATTCTCTCCATTTCATAGGGTTTTCTACCATTTCATTCATTTCCTACCTTTGATTCTTGGATCTAGTTGGATTTTCGAGTTTAGATCGAGCTTCTACGTGGTGAGAGGAAGCTTAGGTAAGTTTTTGGAGCATTTATCTCATGGTTTTGAGTTAAGAGTTGATTTGGGTTGTTGATTTTGTTGGATTTATGGATTGTTTAGCTTGGTATCTTGGATATTGAGTTGATGTTGGTGTTATATTTGGATTATTGTTGTAGGTGGTGAATCAAGTGATTAGAGGAGGTGTTCTTGTGGGTTGTAAGTGGAAACTCATCCCTTTTGCTCACATGATTGTATATGTATTGTGTTTCAAAAGTTTTAATGTGTTATTACCTTCAATTGATTCATTGCTATGTATTGTTATCATTGTTGATTATTGGAGACTTTTATGTCTCATATTTATTAAAAAGGGAATACAAGAGCAAAGATAGAGTTTCAAAGTGATTGTTAAAGCCAGAGAGAGTTTAAATGTTTTCGGATTGATAAATACATAGTCAGATATTGCATGCAATATTAGTTGATCAACGACCATAGGCTTTTATCCCTCAGTGTTATCGGTTTATATCGATAGGTGTATTAGCACCAGAGCAGAGAAACTATTGATATCAATCCCCAGAGTAAAGAAAATACCATCTCATTTCTATTGCTATTGCTATGATATTCATGTTTCAGAGTTGATGGTATTTATGATTTCAAAGCCATGTTTTACAGAGTATATTGTATCATTGCTATGTTAGAGTTCCACTTGCTGAGATTTATTCTCATTTCAGTTATTTTTCATGTGATGCAGATCAGAGTAGAGGCCCGGGACGTTGACTGTGGACAGGGGGTCATATGCATACACCGTTGGAAGGAAGATTTTGGCATGATCATAGGAATGATGTTTTGTATTTTGTTTCGTCATTTGAATGATCATGTATTATTATTTTGTAAAGATGTTTAAAGAATTGTATTTTGAAACTCCTTCCATATTTTAAAGAAAATTTTTAATTTCCGCTGTGTATTTTAGTTAAAGAGGTCAGAGGTGTCACAGTTCTGGTTACATCTGAAGACCCAGTTCAAACTTTTATTGCTGAAAAACATTTTCAATCTCCAGTTGCTGAAGAACATGTTCAATTCTCTGATAATGCAGAACAAGCTCAATTTTTTGTTGCTCCAGAAACAGTTCAGCAAGTAACATCTGAAACTGAAGAGCAAACTGAAGTGCTCACTCAGAACCAAGAGGAAACACTCACTAAATCTGTTGAAGAGCAGTTGCCTAATGTTGGAAATCTTCAAACTGAAGAACCACCCCAAGTTTCAGCCGTTGATCGAACAGAAGAACAAGCCCATGATTCTCCAATAGCAGTTATCACAGATAACCCTGTTATTCTAGAACAAAGTGTTTCTGATGCTCAGAAGCAATCTTCTTCATCTCAAGGTCAAGAAGAGACAGTTGATCGCACTATGATAATTTTCACTTTACCAGAACAAGTGCCACATCAGGAAGATATAGGAGTCATGTCTCCTGAAATCTCAAATTCAGAAGCATTGTTCGATGAAATCAACACCTTCAAGACAAATATGAATCAAATAATGGATGCCATCAAATCCATTCAGTCAACCCAATACTATCATTCTGTAAAGCTGAATGGATCCGAAGATTTTGTTTTTGCAAAGCTGAAGAATATTCAAGAAGTTGTAACTGAACTCTCAGTTGCCATAGAACACAAGCCGAACAAAGCCACAACTGCTGCTCTTTTCGTTACTCAAGATGTGATCAACCAACGAATTGAAAGACTAGAAACATCTGTTGAAAACAAAATAGACTCACTGCAAACCTCAGTTCTTACTGCCATCGCCAGTATTTCAGCCGATGTCGGCATCTTATCTACTGAAGTTCGACAATTATCTCTCCACATGGCTCAGTTTGACAAAAAGGGGGAAGTTTAGTATGACTCAGAAAAAGCATTGAAGAGCAGTTAGCAGTTTATTTTGAGACAGTTTTTGTTAAGAAGCAGTCTATAAGAGTTCAATCCTTCAGTTAATATATGCTTAGTTTTGTCAAACACCAAAAATGGGGAAATTGTTGGAAATCAAATTTCGGAGTTTGACAAACTGAAGAAACTAACTGAATTATGAGAAAACTGAATATTTAACAACTGAAACCAGCTGATCAAATGAAGAAAATTGATCAGTTGGAAACCGATCAGTTAATATACTCAGCCGCATAAGTTTCAATTAAAACATATCTCAACTGAATGCTTCTTGGGAAAGAACATTCAACCGACAAAAGGACATAGTAAACAGCAAATGAATATGGAAAGCCGCACCTCAATCATTACAGCATAGAACAATGTATTTCGGCTATTGCAATTAAGACGCCGTATGACAATCAATGAAGAGAACATTGCCCAACAAATGATGAAGTGGCAATCAACGGATACAAGAATTCAAATACATCTCAAAGTTACCGTTGAAAGAGAAGTATATAAATATGACTGAAGAACATCTGAAAAGTAGAGACGATCACTCAATCTTAAGCTTGCTGTTACTCTGTCAAAAACATAGCTCACTTTCATTTGAATTACTCGGAGCAATCAAGGCTACAATCTGAGCTTATTAGCACTCTCTAAAAGCTGTTAGATTCAATTGTGCTAATATCAGTTACGTACTAAGAATATTTTGTAGAACTAAGAGTTTCAGTTTTGTCAGTTGTAAGTCCAAACTGAAGTGGGTCTGTACAAGTGTTGTATTTGATCAAAGTCTTTTAGTGAATATCATATCCTTGTGATAGAAAGAGTGACGTAGGAGTAATTAAATTCTCCGAACATCCAGAAACAACTCTTGCATATTTCTTTCAGTTTCGTATTCTATCTTTCAGTCAGTTACTTTCCGCAACTACTCTAGTTTAACTGATTGTTATTGACCAACAAGATTCCGAGATTCAGTTTATCACTAACCTAAACTCAAATATTATTAAAGAACAATTTTATGTGTAAGTGTTTATTCAAACCCCCCTTCTAAACACTCTTGTTACGACAACCGATCCTATCACATATTGCTGATAAATTCGTTTATAAGTAGATTCCATATTTACATGTTGTGAAAGTTAGCATAACTTTTAATTTTGTGAGAATAGTGAAATGCCTAATTCAATGAAAGAGTTTCAAAACACGCACCTACAAAAAACAAATCAGTTGAAATTTTGATATTCAGAATTTTCATTTTGTATCGTAATAACGAGTTTTGTACCCTCGTCACATCGAAATTTTTTTATCTTTAGTTGGGAATATTTTGTGAAGAATTATATTTCGACTTGATATTTTGTGAATTTAATAGTTTTTTCTTAAAATTAATTTTTAATAAAATAATGAAATTTTCTCTTTGTAAGTTTATATTGATTTTATTTTCTGTTCTTATTTACTTTTTAAATTTTATATTTCATAAATTAGCCTGAATGACAGGCTGAAACACTAGTGTTAAATTATTACCTTACTATTACATGATCTATATTTATTTGTGACTCGGAATTAGATTGAGATAATAAAAGATTTATTTAAATTTTTGGAATTTAATGAAATATAAGAGTCTTTGGTTAAACATAAGGTAGAAAGATGAACAGGAAATGATAAACACAAGGTTCGAGTAACCAATAAATAATAAATTCATGTTGTAGCCCTTCAGCCTGCTTAGCCGAGAAATGGTGTTTAAGGCGTTTATTGGTGATTTTTATGAATTTATGTTTCTATGGTACTATGAGGTCGTACATATGATGATAATTATGAAATTAATTTTTTAAGTTACTATATATTCTAAATGTGTTTCTAGTCGATTCGACCGTCTAAAATAAGGATTAAGACTGCTCGAGCTTCAGACTACAATATGTGATGTGTAGTACTATGTTTCATTGGTTAGGATATGGAGATTTTGAAACATACAGATGGATGTTCATATGATAAATCAATTAACAACTCTCACTTAAACTTTCCAAGTGATTATCATTTATCGTGTGAATAAGTCTACAGTTATTATTGTACACCAATTGTCCTTGGACCCGAGACAACATGTATGCTCTACGTACTAGCATAGTACTTTGATTCATTTACTGGCTCCATGAAGGTCATCATGTGGTAAAGTTGGGTGTTATTTCGACATAAGTAGGAGATGAAACATTGTAGTCGATGATTCACCATTCATCTAAGTTTGTGAATACCTTATATGTTCTGATGAGTAATTAATAGTGTTGTTTCAAATAAAATGAGTTGAGTGAACCCACATCTAGATATATCCTTGAAGCATTAAGGGTCATACAAGTATCGAATTATGTGTTCCCGTTGAGATAGTTGAATTTGTAGAGACTTACATGAAAGACTATCTCCCCTAATCCCGAAATAGTTTGGTGTCTAACTTTTAGAAAGTAAAGCTAAATAATTCTAAACATCATATGTAAGGATTTGAATCATAAGACGATCAAGCATCTTTTGAGTGTCAAAATTGAAAATTATTGGAAAAAATCAAAATCTTTGTTACATCTAGGCTGCGAGAAAATGATAATCTAACCGTTGTTATACTCACGATTTTTAGTGTTATCAAATAAAATAAACGCGGCACCAAATATGGCGTAGCTAGGTGAATTCATATTCCCTTCATTAAACGAGGTACTTTTAGTTGTATTTTATACAGAACAATTGAATCTACAAAATTCAATATAAGTTGCTTGTTCTGTTTAAATTGTTCGATATAGCTTAAAAAGTTTTTGAGTGTCATCTTTATAATAGCCACTTTATAATTAAACCAAAAGAAAAACATGCAATTATTAATTATAAGATGAAAGAACCCTGACCGTCACTTAAGAGACCCCATTTTCTATTTTATTTATTAATCAAGTATTTACTTTCCTCAAAATTCAATAAAAACTTGTCTAATTTCGTATTCAAATACTTTTGTTCGTAAGTCTAAATTATAGATTTAGAGGGCCAATAATTTAATTTTACTCGCATTTTAAAAAACATAAACATTTATGGACAAATTGTTAAATCGAATATTAGTATTATTATAAAAAAAAAAATGGACATACATATATATTTATATATATAATGTTTCGATTTTGACTATACATGATTTTGACTATACATGTATAGTCAAAATCGAAACATCGTTTTAAGCCAAAAGAAATATCCTCTTCACTTGCATGGAGCTTTCATATGTAATAATAATGTTCAGTTGTTCTATTTAAACCCCTCCACCCTCCATCTTCTCCTCTCATTCCAATTCTAAAAGCAATAAACAGCTCACATACACTTGAGAAACTACAGATTTATCGATCGAATGAGAATGTGTAATCCTACAGATAAAGATGATTCGTTGCCCCGCAGATGTGTGTGGGTGAACGGCCCTGTGATTGTCGGCGCAGGGCCGTCGGGCCTGGCAGTGGCCGCCGGCCTGAAGCTGCAAGCCGTCCCGTTCGTGATCCTCGAACGAGCAGATTGCATAGCATCTCTCTGGCAGAAGCGGACTTACAATCGCTTAAAGCTTCATCTCCCGAAACAATTCTGCCAATTGCCGAATTTCCCATTTCCCGATCATTACCCCGAGTACCCGACGATGAAGCAGTTCATCGAATACCTGGAGATGTATGCGAAAAATTTCAACATAAGCCCGCAGTTTAATGAGTGCGTGGAGGAGGCGAGGTACGACGAAACCTGCGGGTTGTGGAGGGTGAGGACGAGCGTTTCTGCCGGGGGGTCTGAGGTAGAGTATATTTGCCGGTGGCTGGTGGTGGCGACAGGGGAGAATGCGGAGCGACTGGTGCCGGATATCGAAGGTTTGAAGGAGTTCGGAGGGGAAGTCATTCACGCCTGTGATTACAAGTGTGGGGAGAGTTTCAGGGGGAAGAAGGTGGTGGTTGTGGGCTGTGGGAACTCAGGCATGGAGGTTTCTCTCGATCTTTGCAACCACGAGGCCAAGCCTTCAATGGTTGTTCGAAGCTCGGTAAGCATATTATAGAGAAAAAGAATATTTCAATTTTGTTTTTTTGTCTGAAAAAGCACTTTAAGAAGTATGTTTCTGTAATAGCCGAGCCCAGTGTACGTTACGATTTAAGTTTCGTTTGTTATTTGGGATATTTGATTAGATGTTCAGAGTTGTATTTTTGGGCTATAGTATTGTTAGTTTTATTGTCTTGAGGTGTTAGTTGATGTTGGTTGTTCGTTTCAGAGTTTCGGATCGATTCTAGTTGCATGGGAATAGTGCTTGGCCGTGGCTTGAGTGCACCCGCGCTCTTAACTGGAGTGCCCCCGCGGTGTACTGTGCTGTTTTGGAGTTGGAATGCCGTGAGCACACCGCACCCGCGGTGATGTAGAGACCGCCCCTGCGGTGGAGACCGCACCCGCGCTGTTTGCAGTGCCGCACCCGCGCTGTTCGTGTTCCAGAATTTTTGAGAATGCCGTAACCATTGCGCACCCGCGGTCCTTGTGTTGGCGCACCCGCGGTGAAGGTATGGGCGAGTTTTTAAGCTACTTTTTGGAGTGGTTGGCCATACTTTCTCTTTCTTTTCTCCTCCATTCTCGACTTTTCTCTCCATTTCTAGGGTTTTTGGTCATTTCTTTCACTTCCTATCTTCGATTCAAGCGTTTGTTTAGAATTTCGACTTGAGATCGACGTTCTCCTTGGTGCTAGGAAGCTTGGGTAAGTTTTTGGTGCGATTCTGTTAAGGTTGTAAATTAAGAGTTGTTTAGGTTGGTTGTTTATGTGGATTTATGGATTATTTAGCTTGTAATCTTGGATATTTAGTTGATATTGGTGTTATTTGTGGATTATTTGTTGTAGGTGGTGATCAAGAGCTAAGTTGAGGTGTTTGTTGTGGTTTGTAAGTGGAAATTCATTCTTTTTGCTCACATGATTTTATATGTATGTGTTTCAAAGAGTTTATGGTGTTATTCCCTTTCATTTGATCCATAGTATGTATTGTTATATGTATTGGAGGCATTGTATGTCTCATTATTGATTAAAGGGAATACAAAGAGATATATAGAGTTCAAAGTGATTGTTAAAACCAGAGAAGAGTTTAAATGTTTTCGGATTGATAAATACATAGTCAGAGATTGCATGCAATATTAGATGATCATCGCCCAGAGGCTTATATCCCTCAGAGTTATCGGTATTTATATCGATTTGGGATACGAGCAACCCCAGAGCAGAGATACTATTGATATCAATCCCCAGAGCAAAAGAGAAATACCATCATATTTTATGCTATTGCTATATTATTGATATTCAGAGTTTACAGTTCAGAGTTGATGGTATTTATGATTTCAAAGAGATGTTTTACAGAGTTATTGTTCATTGTTATATAAGAGTTCCACTTGCTGAGATTTATTCTCATTTCAGTTATTTTCATGTGATGCAGATCAGAGTGGTGCCTCGGGACGTTGACTGTAGATCGGGGGTCATATGCATACACCGTTGGAAGGAGGATTTTGGCATGATCATAGGAATGATGTTTTGTTTTTGTTATGTCATTTAAATGATCATGTATTTATTTTGTAAAGATGTTTGATGAAATGTATTTTGAAACTCCTTCCGTATATTTTAAAGAGAAAATTTTATTTCCGCTGCGTATTTATTTTAAAAGAGGATCGGGGTGTCACATTTAGTGGTATCAGAGCGGTGTTCTTCGGACCAATGCATATGACTTCGTCTACTTTCAACTGTCCGGGTATGTTTTCTTTGCATCTATCTATTGTTATGTATTGATTGGTATCTTGTGAGCATTGTAGAGTAGAGGATGCCTCCTAAGCGTAAGGCGTCAGAGGGGGAGGATAGTTCGTCCTCGAGAGTTGTCGACGAGTTCGGCAAGTTACTGAAGGAGCAGGCTAAGGTTCACAGTGAGCAGATCCAGCAGTTGCTTAGACTGCAAGGAGCAGGCCAGGGCAGAGACCAAGGTAGGGGGCAGGTTGCTCCAGTAGCAGTTGGTTCTGATGCTATCTTTTCTGCGTTTAAGAGGATGGATCCACCCGAGTTTCCAGGCAGCTCCGATCCTTTAGCTGCAGTAGAGTGGGTCAAGGCTTTGGAGGCGATTTTTGATCATCTCCACTATGAGGACAGAGACCGTATCAGTTGTGCTGTTTTCATGCTGGTTAAAGCTGCACGTTTGTGGTGGAATGCGACCAAGGTTGGCATTGATGTTTCTACTTTGAAGTGGTCTGAGTTTACTGATCTTTTCTACGACAAGTACTTTCCTGATGCACTGCGAGCGAGGAAGGTCACAGAATTCTTGGAGCTTCGTCAGGGGAGCTTGAATGTGGACGAGTATATTCTCAAGTTCGAGGAGGGTTGCCTTTTTGCTCCGTACATTGCTACCAGTGATAAAGATAAAGGTGCTCACTTCATTCGAGGCCTTAAAGCGGAGATCAGGCGTGATATCAATATGTCCAAGGCTGTGACTTTCAAGGAGATTGTGTCCAAGGCGTTGCTAGCAGAGCAGGACGAGAAAGATATCGCCAGGGAGAGACAGGCGAGGCACCAGGCTAATGTTCAAAGAGGCCAGAGTTCAGGTCAGCGTGGCAGAGATCGATTCAAGGGGAAGGGCAAGGTGGATCAGAGTCCTAGGCCACCGTCAGTGCCAGTTGCTCCGTCTGATTCTGAGAGATCTTTGTGTCCCAAGTGTAGCAGACCCCATCGTGGAGAGTGTAGATTTGGCACTCGTTCTTGTTATCGTTGTGGCATGCCAGGCCATATTTCCAGAGATTGTCCTAGGGGAGCTAGCCAGGAGAAGGTGCAGGGTCGTATCTTTTCGATGACTAAGGAAGGTATTAATCGTAATTCTTCTGTAATCTCTAGTTCCATTTTGATTTCAGGCAGAGTAGCTACTACTTTGATTGATACTGGTGCTACTCATTCTTTTATGTCTGAATTGTTTTTGAGATCTTTGGGTATAGTTCCTTCTGTTATTCCCCTTCAGCTTAGTGTTGTTTTGCCTTCGGGAGATGTTTTGTGCCCGACTTCCATAGTGTATGCGTGCCCCGTTCGTTTTGTTGATCGAGAGGTCTTTGCTGATTTGATTGTGATCCCGATGGTTGCCTTTGGTGTTATTCTTGGCATGGATTGGCTGTCGACCTATCGTGCTGTTATTGATTGCGTTGCTAAGTCGGTGACTTTTGCAGATGGTGACCAGGGAGGAGTTCTCGCCAGCTCAGGTACTTCGCTGGTCCTTCCTTTTATTTCGTGTCTTGGTGCTGAGAGGCTATTGTGTAGAGGTTGTGATGTTTTTCTAGCATCTGTTGTGGATATGGATAGACTGATTAAGTTGAATATTGATGATATTGATGTGGTGAGGGAGTTTGCGGATGTGTTTGAGGATGATGTTCCGGGTTTGCCGCCGGATAGGGATGTAGAGTTTGTTATTGATCTTGCTCCAGGTACGGTTCCTATTTCTAAGGCTCCGTATAGGATGGCTCCTACCGAGATGAAAGAGTTGAAGACGCAGTTGCAGGATCTTCTAGATAAGGGTTTCATTCGTCCGAGTTCTTCGCCTTGGGGAGCTCCGGTTCTATTTGTTAAGAAGAAGGACGGGTCTTTGCGTCTGTGTATCGATTACAGAGAGCTCAACAAAGTGACGATCAAGAACAAGTATCCGTTGCCACGGATTGACGATCTATTTGACCAACTCCAGGGTGCCACTGTTTTCTCGAAGATTGATCTTCGGTCTGGTTACTATCAGTTGAAGGTTAGGGAGTCTGATATCCCTAAGACGGCTTTCAGGACCAGGTATGGTCACTATGAGTTTCTCGTGATGTCTTTTGGTTTGACCAATGCCCCTTCTGTTTTCATGGACCTGATGAACCGTGTGTTCAAGCCGTATTTGGATAGCTTCGTCATTGTCTTTATCGACGATATATTGATCTATTCCAAGACCAGAGAGCTTCATTCAGAGCATCTCAGAGTTGTTCTCCAGTTGCTGAGAGAGCGGAGGTTGTTTGCTAAGTTGAAGAAGTGTGAGTTTTGGCTGGATCAGATTTCTTTTCTAGGCCATGTCGTTTCGAGGGATGGCATTGCTGTTGATCCGATGAAGATAGAGGCGATTCAGAAGTGGCCTATTCCTACGACTGTTTCAGAGGTACGCAGTTTCCTTGGTTTGGCGGGTTATTATCGTCGTTTTATTTCGGATTTTTCCAAGATTGCCCTGCCATTGTCCAATCTGACAAGGAAGACTGTGAAGTTCGAGTGGTCTATAGATTGCCAGAGCGCATTTCAGGAGTTGAAGGATAGATTGACGTCAGCTCCTATTCTCGCATTGCCCAGTGGTTCAGAGGATTTTGTGGTCTTTACCGATGCGTCGAAGAAGGGTCTCGGTGCAGTGTTGATGCAGAGAGGTAAGGTCATTGCCTATGCTTCTCGCCAGTTGAAGGATTATGAGAAGAATTATCCGACGCACGATTTGGAGCTAGCAGCTGTGGTTTTCGCCCTTAAGATTTGGAGACATTATCTGTATGGCGAAAAGTGTGAGATCTTCACAGACCACAAGAGTTTGAAGTATCTGTTCTCGCAGAAAGAGCTCAATATGCGGCAGAGGAGGTGGTTAGAGCTGGTCAAAGATTACGATGTGACTATCAGTTATCACCCAGGGAAGGCGAATGTTGTGGCTGATGCTTTAAGCCGCAAGTCGAGTGTTTCATTGAGTTCTTTGATTCAGAGACCGTTACTGATGGATTTGCAGAGAGAGGATATTGATCTGGTGATTCCAGGCACCATTGCTCGTCTTTCAGCGTTAGTTATTCGATCTTCATTGACGGACAGGATTCGTAGAGAGCAGTCGACTGATGTTCAGTTGACAGAGTTGAGAGATAGAGCAGAGATTAGAGGTAATTCAGAGTTTGCCTTGAATGGTGATGGTTTGGTGACTTTCAGAGGTCGTATTTGTGTTCCTTCTGGCGACGATATTCGTAAAGATATTCTGACAGAGGCTCATACCGCGCCGTATTCGATTCATCCAGGCAGTACGAAGATGTATCAGGATCTTCGTCGACTCTACTGGTGGCCAGGTATGAAGAAGGATGTTGCCGTGTTCATTTCTCAGTGCCTTACTTGTCAGCAGGTGAAGATTGAGCACCAGAGACCTGCTGGGACATTGTTGTCGTTGCCGATTCCTCAGTGGAAGTGGGAGCATATTACGATGGATTTCGTGACTGGTCTTCCCAGAGTGCGGAGAGGTTTCAATTCTATTTGGGTTATCGTTGATCGATTGACTAAGTCAGCGCACTTTCTTCCAGTCAAGACGACGTATTCGATGAACCAGTATGCCGAGGACTACATAGCAGAGATTGTTAGACTTCATGGTGTTCCTGTGTCGATCGTGTCTGATCGTGACCCCAGATTTACTTCAGAGTTTTGGAAGAGTTTGCACAGAGCTATGGGTTCGCGATTAGCGTTCAGTACAGCCTATCATCCTCAGAGTGATGGTCAGTCAGAGAGAGTCATTCAGATTCTTGAGGATATGCTCAGAGCGTGTACTATAGACTTTCCAGGTAGCTGGGATTCTTTGTTGCCTTTGGCTGAGTTCACTTATAATAATAGCTACCAGGCATCGATTGGCATGGCACCGTATGAGGCACTTTATGGCAGGAAGTGCAGGTCTCCCTTATATTGGGACGAGGTTGGTGAGAGGAAGATGTTGGGACCAGAGTTGGTCCAGCAGACTGCTGATGTTGTTGCTGTTATCAGAGAAAGGATGAAGACTGCCCAGTCCAGACAGAAGAGCTATGCAGATGTTCGTCGCAGACCTTTGCAGTTCGAGATTGGCGACCACGTGTTTCTGAAGATAGCACCTCTCAAGGGTGTGATGAGATTTGGCAAGAAGGGCAAGTTGAGTTCTAGATTTATTGGTCCATTCGAGATTTTGGACAGAGTTGGTGACAGAGCCTACAGATTAGCCCTACCTCCAGATCTTGACAGAGTTCATAATGTGTTTCACGTTTCGATGATCAGGAAGTATGTTACAGATCCTTCCCATGTTGTACGCCATGAGCCATTGGACTTGACGCCGAATTTAACGTATCAAGAGATTCCGATTCAGATTTTGGATCGCACAGTTAGAGTTCTGAGGAACAAAGAGATCGGCATTGTCAAAGTTCTTTGGAGGAACCATTTGTTAGAGGAGGCTACGTGGGAACCAGAGGATGAGATGAGAGAGAAGTATCCTGAGTTGTTCGTGCCGTGACGTCAATTTCGCGGACGAAATTCCCTTAAGGGGGGGAGATTGTAATAGCCGAGCCCAGTGTACGTTACGATTTAAGTTTCGTTTGTTATTTGGGATATTTGATTAGATGTTCAGAGTTGTATTTTTGGGCTATAGTATTGTTAGTTTTATTGTCTTGAGGTGTTAGTTGATGTTGGTTGTTCGTTTCAGAGTTTCGGATCGATTCTAGTTGCATGGGAATAGTGCTTGGCCGTGGCTTGAGTGCACCCGCGCTCTTAACTGGAGTGCCCCCGCGGTGTACTGTGCTGTTTTGGAGTTGGAATGCCGTGAGCACACCGCACCCGCGGTGATGTAGAGACCGCCCCTGCGGTGGAGACCGCACCCGCGCTGTTTGCAGTGCCGCACCCGCGCTGTTCGTGTTCCAGAATTTTTGAGAATGCCGTAACCATTGCGCACCCGCGGTCCTTGTGTTGGCGCACCCGCGGTGAAGGTATGGGCGAGTTTTTAAGCTACTTTTTGGAGTGGTTGGCCATACTTTCTCTTTCTTTTCTCCTCCATTCTCGACTTTTCTCTCCATTTCTAGGGTTTTTGGTCATTTCTTTCACTTCCTATCTTCGATTCAAGCGTTTGTTTAGAATTTCGACTTGAGATCGACGTTCTCCTTGGTGCTAGGAAGCTTGGGTAAGTTTTTGGTGCGATTCTGTTAAGGTTGTAAATTAAGAGTTGTTTAGGTTGGTTGTTTATGTGGATTTATGGATTATTTAGCTTGTAATCTTGGATATTTAGTTGATATTGGTGTTATTTGTGGATTATTTGTTGTAGGTGGTGATCAAGAGCTAAGTTGAGGTGTTTGTTGTGGTTTGTAAGTGGAAATTCATTCCTTTTGCTCACATGATTTTATATGTATGTGTTTCAAAGAGTTTATGGTGTTATTCCCTTTCATTTGATCCATAGTATGTATTGTTATATGTATTGGAGGCATTGTATGTCTCATTATTGATTAAAGGGAATACAAAGAGATATATAGAGTTCAAAGTGATTGTTAAAACCAGAGAAGAGTTTAAATGTTTTCGGATTGATAAATACATAGTCAGAGATTGCATGCAATATTAGATGATCATCGCCCAGAGGCTTATATCCCTCAGAGTTATCGGTATTTATATCGATTTGGGATACGAGCAACCCCAGAGCAGAGATACTATTGATATCAATCCCCAGAGCAAAAGAGAAATACCATCATATTTTATGCTATTGCTATATTATTGATATTCAGAGTTTACAGTTCAGAGTTGATGGTATTTATGATTTCAAAGAGATGTTTTACAGAGTTATTGTTCATTGTTATATAAGAGTTCCACTTGCTGAGATTTATTCTCATTTCAGTTATTTTCATGTGATGCAGATCAGAGTGGTGCCTCGGGACGTTGACTGTAGATCGGGGGTCATATGCATACACCGTTGGAAGGAGGATTTTGGCATGATCATAGGAATGATGTTTTGTTTTTGTTATGTCATTTAAATGATCATGTATTTATTTTGTAAAGATGTTTGATGAAATGTATTTTGAAACTCCTTCCGTATATTTTAAAGAGAAAATTTTATTTCCGCTGCGTATTTATTTTAAAAGAGGATCGGGGTGTCACAGTTTCCTACCTTGTCCAGTGTATAACCCGTCATTCTCTATGCTTGATATTTTAGGTTCATGTACTGCCGAGGGAGATATTTGGAAAGTCATCGTTTGAGCTTGCAATGTTGATGTTAAAATGACTACCACTGTGGGTGGTGGACAAGATTTTGCTAGTTTTAGCATGGATGATACTCGGAAACGTCGTGAAATACGGGCTGAAACGGCCATCTGTTGGACCATTGGAGCTGAAGAACACTCAAGGGAAGACTCCAGTTCTAGACATTGGTGCACTTGAGCGAATCAAAACAAGGGATATCCGAGTTGTCCCTGGCATTAAGAAGTTTACGCGCGACATGGTCGAGCTTCTTAATGGCGAAAAACTTGAGATCGATTCGGTTATTCTGGCGACTGGATACTGCAGTAACGTCCCTTTTTGGCTGCAGGTGAGACAAACTAAGATCGAAACTAATAACCACTACATCTATACTTGTTTACCATTATATTTTTATTTAATAAAGAGATGATATATGTAGTCTTAATTTGGTACAGGAAACTGAATTCTTTTCCAACAACGGGTTTCCAAATGCTCCATTCCCAAATGGATGGAAAGGAAAAGATGGACTCTACGTCGTTGGATTCGCGAGGAGAGGGTTATCCGGTATATCCACATACGCCACGAAAATATCCCAAGATATTGGAGGCCTTTGGAGACATAATTTGAGGCATAAGAAGCAAGGAGTCCCCATCCAAAGAAGATTCATTACAACTTTTCAATCAAAGGGGCCTTGAAATTTCTTTCTTGGCTTCCATTTTTCTCTCTAATGTTTTTTTTTGCCAAATCCTTGAGTGTACAAGGGTGTATAGAACAAATAAAAAACTGGAGAAATGTTACTAAAACCGATAATGTAAAATTCAAATAATAGAAACCATATATAAAAGACCCAAAATTTGAATTTTTGGCATTTTGCATAGCTAGGAAGATCAGGACTTGTCTTCACATTTCCATTCATGACTACTTGTATGATAATCAGCCAATGAAAGAAGCACTTTTTATCCGTGACAAAAACTTGTATGAGACGGTGTTACATGTCGTATTTTGTGAGACGAGTCTCTTATTTAGATCATCCATGAAAAAATATTACTTTTATGCTAAGAGTATTACTTTTTATTGCGAATATCGGTAGGGTTGACCCGTCTCACAGAAAAAAATTCATGAAATCGTCTCACTAGAAACCTATTCTTGTCTATTTACAAAAATTGAACAATTTATTCTTCTCATTTTACCTAAGAACTTCATTTTTCTTGACTAAAATAATTCAAAAATAAAAAATATCAGTAGTTTATAAGTGCAAATCAAATAAATATTTTGTTCTTTCATGGAAACATAAGGACAATATAATGACAATTTTTTAAAAAAATTATTGATAACGTTCTTCTTTCTTCCTCAGCGTTTCATTAAACCTAACCCTCCAAATTTGGATAACAATTCAACAACTTGGTAAACCCGAGGCTCTCGAAATTTCGATTGGCGTAACGAAGACGTAAAGGGGCGTGAATTGGCCAATTTTAGCGGAATTTGCTGATAATGGCGTCAATGTCGGGGGCGTCTCAGCTCGCAAAGGGCTTCGATTCCCTCTCTTTTCGTACCCAATTTGCCGCTCTTTATCGCCTCCCTAATGTTGTTTCAACTTTTTACTCGGGCAATAATGTTAAACTAAGCAAAACCATTTCAAGAAATTCGCAGCTCATCAAGATGCGGCCGATGTGTTCTGCGTCATTCGGACAGGGAACGGAAGACACCGTCAAGAAGACCGTCGCAGGAAACCCAGTTGTCGTTTACTCCAAAACTTGGTGCTCGTAAGTGTCCACTTTGATTAGTATACATTTTGTTTCTTTATAGGATGATTTGTGATTTCTGTGAATTTTTTTTGTCGATTCTTTTCTTCGATTTGGTAATTGGGCTTTTTGAATTTTATGATCAAAGGTTCTCATCGGAGGTGAAGTATTTATTGAAGAGTGTTGGCGTCGAGCCATTTGTTATTGAGTTGGATCAATTAGGTATTACTATTCATTCTTTTTTCACTACAGATTATGACTCTTAGAGAATTAAAATTGTATCTGCTTAACCTGTATGATGCTTGCAGTGATACTTTCCTTACGTCTTGAAAATAATATCATCGATTTGAACAACTGTTACATGTGAAAAATAGTTATGAACATGTGAAAAATAGTTGTGAACTTTAAGTCATTCCAATCTACATAAATTTCAACAATTTCACTTCACAAAGAAATGCTTGGTCGTTTCTTTTATTTATTTTTTGAGTGCGTAATGTTTAAAGGCATGCTTCCCAACAAGTGAGATGGAGCTGGCACGATTTGCTTTAGTCTATTTCTTGGATTTTAGTTCATTTTGTTTCCTTGAAGAACGTAATTTGCAACTCATTTATTCAGAAAGACCTTGATCCTTTGTCCCAGTATTTTTCTAAGGGATTTTTTGAATTGTTTATGAGTAAAGAGGAATGAATTGTCCAACCTGAAAAGATTTTATGGTGAGAGTGTAAAAATGAATTCTATATCAAGAAAACTGATGTTAGAAGTGAGCCCGAATAACTGGTGGGTGTTACATGAAATTTTTCTGATATTCAGGCTCTCAGGGACAAGATCTACAGAAGGCTTTGGAAAAGCTAACTGGACAGTCCACTGTTCCCAATGTGTTTATAGGTGAGAATTATCAACAATTATCAATGTTGTGTGTATTTCTTTTGTTTATGATGTGACAATTCAAATCACGTGTTCATCTCAGTTTGTTATGTGCCATTCTGTTTTAATGCTTTATAATAGCTATTAGCTATATCCGCATGAAAGACCAAGAAGTGCCTTTTCGATCAACAATACGCTACTTTCAGAAGATTAATGAATTTAATTTAATAGTTAATCTGTCTTGAAAGTGATTACGACAAGCATTGATTGATAAAGAGTAATAATTTTTTTTATTCCTATATCCATTAGGGAGTTGCATCATTTTTTCTTTCGGTTATCCTTGTTTATACAGTATATATTCAAGTTTATCTATAACCAATTATTTCTTTTTCTTTCCCAGGGAGCAAGCATATCGGTGGCTGTACAGGTATATATCTTTATGAACATTAAGTTGATGGTTGTACCTAATCTAAATTTAGATACTTTCTGAATGTAATTTAAAACGCAATTCCTAATTTCTTATGTTTACCGGTGAAGAAAAGAAACAATTGTGTATAGGGTGATCACTGAATCAGCAAGGGCTTCTAAATCTTTCGGGGTGATTGGCTCAATTAATGCAAATAATGGGAGAATTTGCTTTAAATAAATGCTGTATGGCCCCTGAAATTTTTACTTGCCTCATTGTATTTTGTTCAGATACTGTCCAGCTGCATCAAGAAGGAAAACTTGAGCCTCTGTTGGCCGAAGCTGGTGCCAAAAAGTCAGAGAGCTAGTCTTGATTTTTTGTTGTTATGTGTACCAGTTCTACTCGTGCATTGAGAGTTCTCGTAGTTCTGCGACAAAATATGCTACTGTTTATCCTTGGATTCAATAGAAAAATTGTACTATTATGTTTGTTCCTAAGTTTCATAACCATGAAATTCTTTATCTTTTCAGGACACATGTCTGCGTAAATGCAAGTTAATTCTTTTCTGATGAATACACTGTCAACTATGTGTATGATTTTTCCACATTTGTTGAAGCTACTTATGTCCTTTTTTGTCAATTATATTTCATTTTAGTAAGGCTATTCTTTAATTTTTTTATGAGAGCAAACAACTTGTTTCGTCAAATGCACTCCTTATTTGTCATTAATTTTTAGCATCTGATTGGATTCTTCTGTGGTGGTCTTCTGTTCTTCACTGCCAGAAGATGCCTCGAAAGCTAAGATGCCCTGTATGTTCTATCAGGTTCATATATTTATTGCACTTCTCCAGCAATGAAGAAAAATCAGTAAACCAATGTGGCTAAGGTACATTCTTTACACTAGACTGGAATATCACTTGCCATTTCTTCTTGTATTAATTAATTGTTTATTTTGTCATGAATTGATATTAAGAGTATCGTGATTCATGATTTTTTATCCATGCACTGCAAAATAGTACAAAATGTTCTTTTACCAGCGAGTACATCATTCTATATCATCTAGTTCAGGCATGATCATATCAAGAATCATAGGCTCCGTTTGGACAATTATTTGTAAGACGGTTTTATAAAAATATATTTTACAAATTTTGAAAGTTTTTAAAAGTTGCTTTAAGAAGTAATATGCGTCTGAACAACCATTCTATAAAAGCTTTTTTACAGTTGCAAATTGCAACTTCTTATATTATTCTAAAAATATCAAAAAGCAACCTTAAACCACTCAATAATTCTTGTGAAACTATACTTGATAACAGTTTTTTAAAGAATATTTTCATTAACTTGTACAAAAAAATTGTAAAACACTAAAAATGTATTTAAAGTTGTTGACCAAAGAGAGCCTTAATTTGGATATCAAAGTGACTGTTATAATACTAGTTTGTAGCCATGTATTTTTAGAAAATAAAATATGTTATATGATATCATATTTGATTCCATAATTCTGCAATTCTTATGATTTTGTTTCGGTCATTTCCTCTTATAATTTATGTTCCTAAGATATTTTCTTGTGTATTTATAAGAGGTATTGACAATGTTCAAAATTCATATAGAAAAGAAGTGTGTTTTCTGAGTCATTTGTTCATGGGGCAGGCTACGGACGAATCACATTACTCCTTTGCTTTTTTTTTTTATTCCCTAGCATTTCACTGCATTATTACTATTCATAATTTATCATGGCATCAGACGTGTTGGTCCGACCCTCTTAAAACTTCACAATGATAGTTTTATAGAACTCTCGTGGTTCTCCAGATGAAGAAAATGTCATGCTACAGGTTGTTCCAAGTTGTATAACTAATTCGCATCATTTTGTGTAAAATGTTTCTTGAAAATGCACAGAGCAGCCAATTCTTATTTGTGTAATCTATTGGTTATTCCTATATCATAGCTGTGTCGAAATTGTTTCTTCCAAGGCTACCTAATGGGGTTTCCAGGCCAAGTAATGCGACAGAGTCGCCCTCATGCGCAATGCCCGGAGGAAGTGGTAACATCCAGAGGGATATACCTGTTAGAGTAGATGCCCTGCAAGCCAACGGTTGGTTAGGGAATTTATTGACTCAAGTGAAATAAACAATCTTTATTTTAATATAATTTAACTTTTAATGGTTTCGTAATACTTTATCTGTATACTCATGCAAGCAGCATAGATAAAATCCTTGATTATGCTTTAATACAAATGAATCGTAATTCGATGTTGAAACTCATTTGTAAACACTGCATATTCTAAATTCGTTCCTAGTCGATTCAGCCGCCTAAAACATGGATAAAGGTCGCTTGAGCTCGAGACTAGCATGTCCAAACATACAGATGAGTAGTCATATGATGATTATACTGAACAACCTTCCCTCGGACTTTCCAAGTGGTTATCATTCATCGAGAGGATAAGTCCGTGGTTATGATTGTACACCATTAGTCTTTACGACCCGGGACAACACTGAGGCTCTATATGTTAGGGCTGTGCTTTGACTCGTTTACCGGCTCCAGGAGAGTCATCAGGTGGCGAGGTTGGGTATAGTTGCGACACATATAGGAGCCAGTGCATTGTAGTCGGGGATTCACCGCTCACCTACGGGTGTAGATATCCTATGTGATCTTATGTAATAATAGTGCATGGAATCTCTAGCCAGAGTATGAGATGTACATTGGTGAAGGAGTTCTCCAAATAGTACACGCGATGCCACTATTAAAGTTATCACATAGTTATCGAATTAATATGCAACTCTTGATGAACCAATGATTGCAGATTCGATCGGGATATATGAGATGAAGGGACCGTACTGTACGTTAATCATAATCGACTGGTTCTTGCAGGCACTATCAGTGATACCTAGGGGATCATGGGGCGATGCTACTAGACGCTCTTACCATGATCCGATGGGTGCAATCAGAAATGAGTTCTGACATTCTTGATCAAGGTGTTGATGAAAAGAATGGGGCTAACTAAGGTAAGCCTGAATAAAGGATTATGTCCTGAATCACAAAGAGTTGTGAATCCACGTCTAGCTGTATCCTTGAACCATTGAGGGTCACACAAGTACTGGATCGTTCGTTCTCGTTGAGAGAATAAATTCAAGAAGTTGAATTTATATTATATAGTAAATTCAAGGTGTTGAATTTATGATAATTAAATTTTGAGAGAATAAATTCAAGTAGTTGAATTTATAAAATTTGAGAATTTAATTTATTAAACTCAAATGTTGAGTTTATTAAATATTAAATTTTGGAGGTGATAAAAATTCAAGGAGTTGAATTTATAATTTAAATAATAGATTCAAATGTTGAATTTATAATGTATTTAATTTATTAAGCTCAAAAGTTGAGTTGATTAATTAATAAATTAAATATGGTGGATAATATGTTTAATGGGCTTGTAGGGGGTACAAGTGTTAGAGTAGGTGCACGTCGAGCCAAATGTTGGCCGACTGTTCACGATGAAACTCTTTGTATAAACGATCTTTATTTTTAATAATATTTGAATTTATTAATTTGGCGCATCTTTATCTTTATACCCATGCGAGTTGCATAGATAAAGTCCTTGAATATACAAATAGTAGAAAGAATATGAGATGCTCATATGATGAGTATCATGAAACTCATATTTGTAATACTGTATATTCTAAACTGTTCCTAGTCGATTCAGCCGCCACTAAGAAGGATATAGGCCACTCGAGTTAGAGACTAGTATCTGCGATGTGAGTACCATGTTTCATTGGTAGGGGACATTGTTGTGGGGACCCGGACGCTAATCATCTTTTTAATCATGATTGGGACTAATTAATCAAGTATAATAAACAGGGTCTAAATTTTTTTTTTTTTTAAAATGCGGAAGGTAATGGAATCAAACTCCTATACATATCAGTATAAAAGCATAAATCTGATAAAATATACAAACATACACACTCAGGTTCAACAACTATTATCAAGTGTTTAAACCCTAGCTCTAGTCCAAGTCCGGTATCACCACTCTAATCTCAGTCTGTCTTCATCTCTGTGACCCTGTACCTGTCCCACCTGTTGTCATGCACACATACAAACAAGACAACAGCCGGATAACTCCGGTGAGATATAAATATCCTAGTATAAACAATGTATTATATGCAATCATATAAAACATATATAAAAGCATAAACAAACATCAAAACATGTATCTAATCCGATTACATGAATTAATGACTCGTGATCTAATCTTATCTTATCTCAAATCTAGGGATCCCAATCTAATTTAGACTTTGGTATGCTGTATCGAGTGTGTCTGAGATAGACGTCGATCTACATCTAAAGCTCGTCGATACACCGTAAGTCTAGAGTCTTATCGGTTCTGAGAAAGACTCGGCGGTTCTGCCCTAGCTAGGCTGTCTGCCCTAGACTCGGACTCTGACCCTGTTCTAAGTCAATACATGCACATATCAATCTGATAATCTGCAAATATCAATGCAATAAAGTAAAGTATGTGATTTAGGGAAACTCAAGTCAAACCTAACTCGAGTTGTGCAATCCCGAATCAACATTTATTTATACCTTTCTTGCTGTTGATCTGATACAATCAAAGTCTTGATTCGAAGTCTGTCACTGTTCAATCTGGCAATGACAATATCAATATTCTGTATCAATATTCTAATCAAATCATAACATCTCTGTTTTATCAAATTCTGACGGTACAACCGTACAATCTTGCGATACTGATAATACTATATCAGTCTATATCAATTTCAAACGTTTACAATCAACCACCATCCAAATCTGATGTCAACTCTAGTCAATTTCATTCTGAAATTCATAACAATTCCATATTCAGTCCGTTTCTTAATCTGACTTCGATTCTACGCTGTCTAACATGTCAAGAATAACATATATGACGTGTATTCAATTCTAACAACATCATAATTTCAAAACATGTCAAAACGTAGTAAAACTTACGTCCAGTTGTAGCCTACGTCGATAGGAACTCGGTACCGAAGTCGGATTTAAATTTGGACGGACGGATTTTCGCAAAATCTCAATTTAAGATCAAAATACGAGGTTGGCTTTGATTTCTCGATTTCCTTTCATTTTCTCGTTTCTGAAGCAAGGATATACATATATATATATACCTTGCATGCATTACACGACGTGGCCCATTCTTTCACCGAACACGTCTCTCGCTCGGGCGGACATAAGTTTCCGCCCGGGCGAGTAACTCTCGGCCCTCGAAAATTCAAGCAGTCTCGCTCAGGCGAGCACAAACTTCCGCCCGAGCGAGTAACTCTCGGCCCTCTTCCACTAGGCACTCGCGCTCGGGCGGTTAAAAACTTCCGCCCGGGCGCGCCATCTTCGCCCAACAATTTAGTCTTCTCAAATTAATCTCAAAATGGTCCGGGTTATAATCGTGTCCACTAATAATCAATAATCTCCGATTAACATGATATAAAATCTTGGGCATTACATTTCTCCCCTCCTAAGATACGATTTCTTCCTCGAAATCACAGGTATTTTATTCGTATCAACAAGGAGTATATATACAGAACTGTATAAAAATTTACATCATCGAAACAACTCTGGGAATTCTTGTCTCATATCTGATTCAGTCTCCCCGGTTGCTTCTTCTACACCATGACGAGTCCATTGTACTTTCACAAGTGGAATCGTCTTCGTTCTGAGTTGCTTTTCTTTACGATCGATAATCTGAATCGGTTTTTCAATATAGCTCAACGTCTCATCCAGTTCGGCCTCGTCTGGTTGAATAGCATGTGAAGCATCAGGAAGATACTTTCTTAGTAACGATACATGAAAGACATCATGTATTCCTGATAATGAAGGCGATAAGGCTAGTCGATAGGCACGATCTCCTATCTTCTCGAGAATCTCATAAGGCCCAATATATCGTGGAGATAATTTTCCTTTCTTGCCAAATCTGACAACTCCTCTGAAAGGTGAAATCTTTAAGAATACTCTATCTCCAACCTCAAATACCAATGGTCTACGTCGCACATTGGCATACTTGGCCTGTCTGTCTTGTGCTGCCTTCATCTTCTTTTGAATTAGCTTCACTTTTTCGGTCATATCTCTGATCATATCTGGTCCAATCTCAGGAACTTCAGAGATATCATCCTAATAAAGAGGGGATCTACACTTCTTTCCGTACAACGCTTCAAATGGTGCCATCTCAATGCTCGTCTGATAGTTGTTGTTGTACGAAAACTCACAAAGAGGCAATGCATCTTGCCAAGTAGTGCTAAAATCTAGCACCACCGCTCTCAGCATATCTTCCAGTGTCTGGATAGTCCGCTCTGACTGCCCGTCGGTCTGTGGATGATATGCGGTACTCAGATGTAACTTCGTACCGAGAGCCTGTTGCAAACTC